>NC_063193.1:24844094-24869094 GCF_017589495.1 Alosa alosa
ACCCCAAACGTGTAATTAAGAGTTGTTAAATGGACGGCTGGGCTAATTGTCACATGATGATAATTGCCCGTCTCCGTAATGCTACAGCTGTTCAGGATGAGGTGGGCTAGTGCTGGGGATGGGGTCAGAGCCCAGAGAAAGCTCTGGAAGCTCTGACACTCTCTAATCAGCCCACACACACACTGATTCACCAACAACCACCCCCCCTCCTCCACTACCCAGTTTAGAACATTTATTACCAGCTGATTATAACCTCGGAGCAGCTTCCAAATAGCATCCACACATTCTCTCTCTCTGTCACACACACACACACACACACACACACACACACACACACACACACACACACACACACACACACACACACACACACACAGATTGTTGCCTGCACAACAATCCTTGATTGGCCTATTTCCATTGCAATTACACAGCCCAGCGATGGCCCAGTCTGTGTCCAATACTCTCCCATCAGCTTTCAAATGAGTCTGCACCAAACAACAGGACAGAGAGAGAAAGATGGACAGAGAGAGCGAGAGAGTATGAGAGGGAGAGAGAGAGAGAGAGAGAGAGAGAGAGAGAGAGAGAGAGAGAGAGAGTGAGAGAGAGAGAGAGAGAGAGAGATTGGGGCCGGTGGGGACAGGAACAGGCAGGCAGTGCAAGATGGCCAGACATTTTTTAGGCAGGAAACTAGAAAAATTAGATGTGACTGTCCACTATAATGACACCTCTGTCCTCCCCAGCACATCATCCACTGCCTCTCCCTCCACAGCTGAGACAGGACTCAGGGCTACACACACACACACACACACCAGATTCACACAGC
Source organism: Alosa alosa (assembly GCF_017589495.1). Taxonomy (NCBI): domain Eukaryota; kingdom Metazoa; phylum Chordata; class Actinopteri; order Clupeiformes; family Clupeidae; genus Alosa; species Alosa alosa. The sequence goes on from NC_063193.1 coordinate 24,844,918, forward strand.
TCATGCAAAAAGCATCTCCTCAACAAAAAGCCACTGCAACACTGGGGCTCAGCCTTGACAGGCAAGACACCAGCTGCTCTGCACCAGTTCATGACTGCCTGTGTGTGTGTGTGTGTGTGTGTGTGTGTGTGTGTGTGTGTGTGTGTGTGTGTGTGTGTGTGTGTGTGTGTGTGTCAGTGTGTGTGTGTGTGTCAGTGTGTGTGTGTGTGTGTGTGTGTGTGTGTGTGTTTGCGGGCGGGGTTTTGTGAGTGTAGGTGTGGGACAGAGTGCCTGTTTGTGTTTGAAAGGACATGCACTTCCTCTACTGTGCAATGTGCTGCAGAGCCTCCTGGGTAAGTGTGTGTGACCCCTGGCAGACGCGGGGCCAGTGTGACAGGTGTGTTTGGTTCTCTCAGACACACTCCAGCACTCTGCTGCACGGCACTCAACACACCAAACACACACGTCACCTGAGGAGACGCTCACTGACAACCGGTTGGCCTGCAGCACTGGAATGTCCACAGCTTCTCCATCGACAGCACACCTCCACCTGTATGGCCGCCTCCCCACCTCTCCCTATCCCTTTCCACCCCTCCACCTACTCACCCCTCTCCACCTCTCCTCCGTCTGCTGTCAGTGTCCTCCAGAGGAGCACTCCAACCCAGTTAATCACACAGCAGTGCGGCACCAGCTGGGTACTCCTGCCCCACACAGCTGACAGCTCCGTCAGTCGAGGTGCTGATGAACAGGCTTTATTTGCCATTATTTAGTCATTTTCCCACCAAAACTCTTGATCACTCACAAATAGCCATCTACAACTGTGGCTCCATTCCCCTGTCAGAGGTGTGTGTGTGTGTGTGTGTTTGTGTGTGTGTGTGTGTGTGTGTGTGTGTGTGTGTGTGTGTGTGTGTTGGTGCCCGAGAGAGATGAAGATAGAGGCAGGGCTAACTCTCATCTTTTATTCAAGTCTCATCGGAAAAGATTAGATATATTGGGAGGGATAGAGCCCCCCTCCTCCTCCTCCTCCTCCGCCCGCTCCACCCTGAAGATTCACCCTGTCATATCAGCCTCTCAGTGGGGTTAAGTGTTCGAGAGGCGTCAGCTGCATCTCCACTCTCTGTGAAATTACTCTTACTCTCTCCCTCTTTCTCCTGCTCCTTCTCCCTCCCCCTCTCTCTCTCTCTATCTCTCTGTCTCTCTGTGTGTGTGTGTATCTCTCATGTGACACCCATAAGATTATTCGTCCATTCCTCCAGCTCTCGTCTGATAGTAAAAAAAATCGATAGGCTGATGGAGCTTTAATGCTTGGAGCCATAACGCTCTGGGCAGCAAGGGAGGGTTACATCAGATTATAAAAGGGGATTCAAAGTCACTTTAGGCCCTTTGATTCCTCATAACTTTATCAGTGACACTCATGATTACTGCGAGTCCTTGCTGTCTCACTCAATCTCTTCTCTCACTCTCACTGTCTCCTCTGGCTCCTTCTGTCTTTGTCCTCTTGGACCAAGACAGATGGAGAGGGATGGTTTTTTTTTAGAATATTTTTTAAAATAACATTTATTTCCAGATTTTATTGAGCTGCCAAGCTATGCATCTTTGTGGTTGTAAACCCAGTCTGCAGGATCCTAAATGCATTGTAGAATGATATTTGTAATGTTTTCCTGGACACAGACACAATAAAGAAGATATAATGTAACTTTATGTGATTACTCTGAGCTCTTGTCTTGATGTCTGCTTTGGCCATGGGTCTGGCCTGGCCACGAGCCACCACCCCAACAATCTCAGTATCATGTTGTCTGTCTGAGCATGTTAACAGTGTCTCACTAGAGGTCAGTATGCCACATCACAGCCAAAGCTCTCATGGCTGATTTCACACACACACACACACACACACACACACACACACACACACACACACACCGTGCCTGAAAACAAGCAGGAGGCAGGGTCTGGGACTGGCAAATGCAGTACTCTGACAGCGTTTACAAACTAGCAGGAAATTAAAACATAGTTTGAATGGAATTATGGATGGTTTATTAAACATCATGCATCACTCAATGCACTTGGGCAAGCCCTAACAGGTCAGCACAGAGAACTTTTCAGTCTTTATCATCAATCTGATCTTCTTCACTCTCTCTCCCTCCCACTCTCTCTCTTTCTCTCCCTCTCTCTCTCTCTCCTTCCCTCTCTTTCTCTCTCTCTCCCTTGTTTCTCCTCTGCTGTCTCTTCTCTCCAGCCTGCTGTTCAGCCACAAGCACGCATCGGCAATTATGAAAAGGAGCGCTAGCTGTGCTAAATATGGGGGTGGAATGGGGGGTTGGAGTGTAAATAGCCTGCTGGTGGTTGCCTCTGATGCCATTAAGCTCGGGTCAGTGGAGGGTCACCTGCCTGCACACCAGCACATTTGCCATGGATCCAAATCAACAAGTGATCCTTCACTCTCAGCCCGGAATGTGGGGACGCATTTCCGTCCAAATTCCCATCCCGGCAGCAACCTACCTAGTTTATTTCCCCAGCAGGACAAATGGATCTTCCCAACATAAACTCCCCGGTCCATCCCCCTGTCTTTATTAAGCTGTTTATGTTAGGACTCCAGGAGTGCCTGGGGACGGGCCCTTTAGGGGAATAAGCAAACATGGCCCGTTGTACAAATAAAAGTGGACACTGCGATCAAACAGGCCAGATTACGATATTAATCTCTCTGCTTTCATTTATTTGCCTGAGTGCACATTGCAAGCATCCATCATCAGGCAGATAAGCATTTACATTCCCCTGAGCTGAATTAAAACGAAGCTTAAGAGGGTTCCAGTGCTGTCTTCAGAAGAGTTCTGCCACTTTAACCTGCTCTACGCCTCTGTAAACTCACAACAGAATCACAACAGACCTCAGAACAGTCTTTGAGTGCCTCTATGAGTGACATGCACAACATTGGGAACTTTGCACTACAAAAGGACCTGGGAAAGCCCTTGCTGACTAGAGGCCTATTGGTGTGAGAGCCAGTCAGGCCCACCTGTCGGAACACTCCCTCTGTGCAGATGTGAGCCCTGACACTTTCTGACTCGCGGACACATTTTTCTAATTAAGTAATCAGCCGTGTCAGTGCAGGATATGCCTTTGAACCACTGAATAACTTCTGGAAATTACAAGGGCGTTGGAAACTCAAGTAATAGTTGAATATTTCCTGTCAATTTGAGGGGGTTAAAGTGCTTGTGCTGCGCAGTTCAGGAGACCTCAGCGCTTTGACTGGTGGGAGCCGCAGGTTCCTGGCTGTGGACCTCTGGGTTATTCTGAGGTGTGGCTTTACAAACATGGCGATCACCTTAGCCGGCTGCCAACACAGCGCAGCGCCACGCCGCTGTCACGGGTGGGAATTATGGGTGTTCCTGCAGGAGGCTTGGAAGCGGCAGAATTACAGCATGCAAAGAGAGGAGCCAGCTGTCTACTGTCACACTGCTGGCTCCTAGTGCTGACACACAGCACAGATATACCATTTCATCAGTCTCCCTCTCTCTCTCCCTCCCTTACTCTCTCTCTCCCTCCCACCCTCCCTCTCTCACTACCCCCTCTCTCTCTCCATCTTGCTTTGCTTTCTCCGTCTTATTCTCTGTCTTTGCCACATCACACAGGTAATCTAACCTGCCACGCACCTGCTTCTTAAAGGTCCAGTATGTAGGAAATAATGGAAAATAAACTGTAACCATTCAGAAAATGATCACCATATGTTGTCAGAGAGTAAGGAAACACGATGAATTGACGTAATGGCTTATTTGACAACATTACTCTAACCCAAAAAACCCCTAAAACCCATGAAAAAAAATGAGTTACGGGCGGAATCTCTTGAATTTTCGTTTATGTTTTGAACGATTCATTCTAGAATAGCGTATTAATAATGGGCTAGCACGTCCTCCTATTTGGGTTGCCAAATTAGCAAAGGCCAACTGTCAACAGCTGTCAGTTGTAGTCATGAACGCCTACGAGAGGCAGGCAAATTTACAAAATTAAAACAAGAAACAAATTAAGTGGACATCGGAGGAGCTTCCTATGGTGACGTCTTCGTCAAATGAAGAATATCAAGTCTGACGCAGAGCTGGCCATATTTCTCCACAACAGGTAACCAGCTAAACTTCATCTGCATCGCTGACTTCAGCTAAATATGTTACGTTGGTTAGAGAGGTATTTTTTGTTTTCATTGTTTCCTTAATGTGTAACTGGGTCATGGTTGGAGAAACGTTAAAGCAGCTGCAGGTCAACTAACGTTAGCTAAGTCTTCATTCCATCTGGCAACCCAGAAGAGGCTCGCGTCTGGTAGTCTTGAGAACGTTCACCAGTGTTTTGATTTTGGCCTACAGAACGTTCGGTAACAATCCTACAAATCGCACCTTTAAGGTTAACTCCATAGCTGAGAAACATCTGTGTATAGGGAGCTGTCTCCTCTCTTTCTTTAATTCACTCCTTCCTTCTCGTTTTAATCTCTCTCTCTCTCTCTCTCCCTCTCTCTATTTCTCAGTCACTCTCTTTGCTCTCTCATCAGTTCACAGGAGTTTCTCATTTCTCTCTCTTCCCCTGCACAGATAATTACACCTCGCCCCTCTCCCCAGAGCAAAGGTAAATTAAGGCTCCGGCCTTCAAACACATTCCCTGCAATATGCTGTGCAGATGGAGAGCTACAGCTCTGTGTTGTTCAGCCCGTCATTCCTCTGTTTAATTACCCCTCCTGACAGCTCTGAGGCCACCCTGCCTTAACCGCGGCCTCACCGTGCACTTCCTGCCTGAGAGTGTCTCCCGTGCCCCACCTGAACCCCTCTAGCTGCTCTCCCATTGGTCACTCACGTACAGCTGTCTGCTAAGGATGGTACAGCTGGTCAGCCTGCAGTCCCCTGGCATGGCTGCCTGGCATGAGAGTGTGGCACAGAGGCCCGGGCAAAATGAAACATGCTGGGGGGGTAGAGAGTGGTGAGGGAGTGTGGGGGGGGGGGGGGGTGGGCAGGGGAGAGATTGAAACACTTTTGTTCTATTGTGTGGTGCCCTCTCCCTAAGGAGATGATTGGAATGGAGAAAGGGAGAGAGAGGGGGAACTACGGGGAGAGCTAGAGACAAGAGTGAATAGAGAGAAAGCGAGAGAGGGAGGAGAGAATGTGAAGTAGAACGAGTGGGAAAAAAGAAAGACTAGCGGGGTGAGAAGAAAAATGAAGAGAGCGAGAGAATCAGAGAGAGGGAGAGAGAAACTACGGGCGGTGCCACCCTGTAAATGTGCGGCCAGCTCTGCTCTGCCCGGGCGATGTGGGGACTATTGTATTGCTGGGTTATTATGATGGCAGGCAGGGCCTTGGGGGGAATGTGAATGAGGCATGTTTACGTGCCGTCTGTGAGGTGGGAGCGATAACAGTGTCTATCTCACAAACATACACACGCATACACGCACATACACACACACACACACACACACACACACACACACACACACACACACACACACACACACGCATACACGCATACACGCATACACACACAGCACCATGGAGGGACACAGGTTCAGATTCTAATACAGTGCTCCCATTCAGCTCCAGTCTATTTGTCTTCCTCTATATTTCATTGAAAACAATAAGCATTGTTGAGTTCTCATTAAGCTCTTCGTGTGTGAGTGGAGAGGTCCAGGTTCACACACTTGAAAGCCACACTTGGGTTGGAGCAACATATTTTGAGTTTAAAAGAATTTGTAGAACAGCCAATTAATGGAAAAGCAAAAGGATGTGTGTGTGTGTGTGTGTGTGTGTGTGTGTGTGTGTGTTGTGTGTGTGTGTGTGTGTGTGTGGGGGGATATGTGTGTGTGTATGAGAGAGACACTCAGACAGAGGGTCATGGTTAGAATGTTAAACAGGAACCGCAGTCTGCCCTATAGCTAATGACATCACCACTGAAAGGTTGTGTAGGTGTGTGTGTGTGTGTGTGTGTGTGTGTGTGTGTGTGTGTGTGTGTGTGTGTGTGTGTGTGTGTGTGTGTGTTTGGGTGGGTGGGCACATGTCAGAGGGAGACGAGGATGGTGACACAAGCAAGAGCCAATCCCAAGGAGAGAAGAGAGGTAGAGAGGACAGAGCTTTAGTGCACAAGAGGGAAAGGGACAAGTGGGGACAGACACATGTGAGACTGGACCTTCACCTGGACACACACACACACACACACACACACACACACACACACACACACACACAGTCAAACTCACAAAATCTCTGCATCTCGCTTGATTCGGAGCTAACCTCACTGCATGCTGTAAGATCACAAAGCCGAGGACCTGCAGCAATTACTGGAGGAGAACAACATCCTCTTACAGCCAACTGACCTTCAGAAGCTGTTGCCATGGTGCCATGTCAAGGTTCTGGAATGTCACAGCTTTCATAAAACCTATTCTCTTTCACAGTCCACAGAACATGGACCATTAGTGGGTGTATGTGTGTGTTCGCATGTGGGTGTGTGAGTGCGCCATGAATTGTGTGAGTGTGTGTGTGTGTGTGTGTGTGTGTGTGTGTGTGTGTGTGTGTGTGTGTGTGTGTGTGTGTGTACTAGCATATGTGTAGATGTGCTTAGATCATCACATTACATGGTTTGGTTTAGATAAATATCCAGTGTATGTAAATCAGAGAATGGTTCACACAGAAGCCATTAGAGTGCAAATGTACACTATTTATGTTTACATTTATGTTTATGTTTATGTTTATGGTTCTTAGCAGATGCTTCTGTCCAAAGCGACTTACTGTAAAATGACATCAACTATCATTACAATATATGTAATAGTTTAAATCATACTATTACAATCATACAGCCTAAACAAAAATGTATTTTCTGATAAGCTACATTGAGGAGCACAGCACAGTCTACATAACAGCCCCATGAGGGTTCTTTAGGCCAACATTTATGGGCTCTTACTGTAATTGACCTTTTAGTGCAACTGAATTTAACCTGTAGAGTCCTTCAGGGCTCCACATTGCAACGCCTCTCTAAGAGTTCCACATTACAGCCCAATTAGCAGTAGTTTATGCACAACTGGACTAGACGGAAATAAGACGATCAACCTAGATGATCCTTCAGGACCGAAGGGCTTGGGTGAATGAGAACTTCAGAAAGCATGTCATGGCCCTGCTGGGTTTACGCCCTGTGTGGTCGACATGCACTGCGTTGTCTCATTTATTAAAGACAGTGTGTGTGTGTGTGTGTGTGTGTGTTTGTGTTTGGGGGGGGGGGGGGCAATGTCTCTACAGCTCTCTGTGTTACTATGGGGGCCTCAGCAGCAGCTGGAAATGTTCAGGGATAAATCCTCGCCTTGTCAGGGCGTGTTGGAGAGCTGGAGGAAGTTGGCGACCCCCTGACCCCTCAACCTGGTGGCTAATTCCTCTCCCATGTGCTCCTTATTCAGGCACGCCCAAAACGAGGGGAACCTGCTGACCACTGCGGTCACCCCCCGCAGAGGACCTGTCAATGTCAACCATTCCCTGTGTGTGTGTGTGTGTGTGTATGTTAAAGTGCACAGTAAAGCCATAGGTTGTGAGTAAGTCCTAAGTGATTACTTCATTGGTGGGGCTGATGGGATGTGTGGTGCTGAGGGGGAGTTTGTGGAGCTGGGGGTTGTTAGGGGGAGATTAGGGTATAGATGCCCACTGATGGGTTTGTAATCCTCAGCCTCCTGATCTGGGCTGTGCTCGGGAAGGCAAGAGCATTTGCCCTTTAAACATTCTTTTGAAAGACAAAAACAATGTTTGAACATTGAATTAATCACACTGTGAGTGTCAAATCTGTTTGCGAATGTGTGTATAAGCATGTGCTTATTTGTGTGTGTAGGCACATTTTGAAATGTGAATTGTGAATGTGTGGGCGTACACCCTTGTGACTCAAAGTTCATTGCCCCGGTGTCTTCTCACGCAATCCAAAACTTCGGTGATTTCTTGTTAATTTGGATGGAGATCTAGTTCGACTGCAAATTGGCCTATTTCTGGCGCAAGAGAGACCAAAAATCAATTTAAGGAAGAAAAGAGGTCTTTAGGTCAGGTCAGGGGAGGCATCGTTATAACTTAGCACTTAGATCTAGCTGTGGAACTTCCATACATCTCCGAGACAAACGCCTCTAATTAGTATTCTGCCTGCACACTGCATCAGACCAGGCTGCTGTTTTGACTAACCGTATGAGCAAAACAATTATATTATTTACAAAGATTTCCCGTGGAGGAAGGAAAGAGTAGAGGGGGAGAGATGGAGAGATATGCTGAAAATGAGAGAGATAGAAGGAACAGTAAGAAAAGGTAGGAGGAGAAGAGAGACTTCCCCAGAAGGTGACATGTAGTGGGGAACACGGAGGAGAGTTGTTAGAGTAGAGTGTCAGAAAGGGAGAGGGAGAGCAGTGTTACTGCTCCGTGAGAGTGAGAAAGAGGGAACGAGAGAAGGAAATGTAAAAAGATGAGGAGAGAGAGCGAGAGAGATAGGGCGTCGGGACCTTAACGAGAACGACGCTCTAAACATAGAGCTTCTAACAGGACGTTTAGCCAGGACCCCGCAGCTGTTCCCGCATTCTCCGCTTTGGTCACGGCAGCCTGTCCTCACCCCCAGTGCAGCGGAACGCAGCGGAACGTTCTCACCACACGCTCAGTCACAAACCACGACCCGACAGACCTTATGGGGGCGAAGGAGAGAGGAGGGGAGAGGATGACAGTGTGTGTGTGTGTGTGTGTGTGTGTATGTGTGTTAGGGTGGGGGGGCAGTCAAGGAGATGGCCCGTGTCGAAAGCCTAACGCATAACCCAGCAGGCAGCCAGTTAAGGAACAGCAGGGGGTTCCATCAACGCAGACCCGTCCGCACCGGACATCTGTGTCAGCTGCTAAAGCACCTCGGACTAAGCGGGCTTTAGCTCAGAGGCGGTCGGCCGGATGCCTGTGCAGAAATAACCGGAGCGGGAGCGGCGAGATCCACTCAGCGGCGTCTGAGTTATGGCTGCTGGATGAGGCTACAGGTGTTACTGCTCAGGCCCAACACAAATCAAAAAGCGGCGCGACAGCCAATCAGCTTATGATTTACTGCACTGGAGCCAGATCAGTTGGAGTCCGAGCCGGAGAGTGTTCCCATAAGACTCCTCCCGGCCATATTTCACCTGCAGGAGCACTGCCACATGAAGGAGACTCCACAAAAATGCACACAAATAATATATCTTCAGAGAATATATACCGGTATATATCCATCATCCCTACATTTCTAGACAATGCAATATCTAAGTGATGCCTCGGCTTGATAAGGAAGTGAAAGCAAGAGACAGATACGAGGCAATAAAGAGAGCAAAGGGGCAGGTGGCCCCCTATCTCCACCCTCATCAGTGCTCCTTAATCACAAAAGCCAACGCACCGTGTGTGTATGTGTGTGTGTGTGTGTGTGTGTGTGTGTGTGTGTGTGTGTATGTGTGTGTGTATGTATGTGTGTGTGTGTGTGTGTGTGTGTGCGTGTGTGTGTGTGTGTGTGTATGTGTATGTGTGTGTGTGTGTGTGCGCGTGTGTGTGTGTGTGTGTGTATGTGTGTGTGTGTGTGTGTGTGTGTGTGTGTGTGTGTGTGTGTGTGTGTGTGAATGTTTGGGTGGGGGGTACCCAGCACCCAGCATGTGTGCTTACAGTGCATGTGGGAAGGGCATGAGTGTGCTTGAATGTGTGTGTGTGAGTGTGTGTGTGTGTGTGATGCTCTCATGCAGGAAGAATCTAGGAGTGTGAAAGGAGACTCAGAGGACATTTGGTCAAGGTGCACACACATAAATTCACACACCTACACACACACACACAGGCACATAAAACTCGCAAACATGCAAAACCACATGGTACTGTAATGGCCCCCAAACCCCAAGATCTGAATAAGACTCATCAACTCTTGAATGAGAAAGAATGGCTACATCTCCTTATGGGATTTACACTGTCACAGTCCATTTACAACAAAGCCAAATCGAAGACCAAGGAGAGGGAGAAGAAATCATCAGCCGGCAAATGTCATTTATCGGCTGCTAGGCTTCTTTTGATTTAGCACAACAGATTATAAGCAATATCCCACCATAGTGCTCTCGAGTCACGGATGGCCAGGTTTAAATTGAACCTGCACCCACCTCTCTTTCTTTCGCTCTATTTCTCAGTCTTTTTCTCTCTCTCTCTCCTCCTCCTGCATTTCTTTATCTTTCCATCTCCTTTGCCTCTTCCACACACAGAATGCAAACCCATTTTGCAAACCCCAAGAGTGGATACAACCCCCAGCCTCTCTCTTTTTTCTCTCTTAATCTCTCTGGCGGCTCGGTCTGCGTTTCACCTTCTCTGTTTCTCTCTCTGACTTTCTGTCTTGGCATTTAATCCCTCTCTCTCTCTCTCTCTCTCTCTCCCACACTTAGAATGCTGATGCGCATCTCCTCTCCAGACACCTGCTATTTGAGACGCTGTGGTTATAAATCTGCGACAGTAGCCGCAGCAGACTTCTCCCTGGCTTGAGCCCCTGGTATCTACACAAACTGGACAGGCCTAAACAACGCGACATCCATAGTAATGGTCCACACTAATCCACGGCTTTGTGCCGATGGACATCGTTCGTTTCACTGGCTGTGTGAGTGCCTGAGTGTAATTGCTGGGAGAGCCTCTCTGGTCTGAGAGGGGCAGGTAGCAGCGCTCGGAGAGCCACACTTTAATGAGGGGTTTGGCTGCACACTCCCTTGTTCCAACCCAATGCCCATGCTTTACGTGCTAGAACTACCAACGCACCGGTAACCGTCTACTCACCTGTCTCTCTCTATATATATATATATGTGTGTGTGTGTGTGTGTGTGTGTGTGTGTGTGTCTGTTTGTCACTGTGTCTGTGTGTGCATGTGAGAGTGTATATGCCTGCATGTGTAAATGCCCACGCAACATATGTATGCATACTTGTGAATTCAAAGGACATGTTTCTGTCCACTGTCAAATAGTGGTGAGTAAACACCATTACCGGTGCTGCCTGCCCGATAGTAAAGAGTTGAAGGAGAAAGAGTCGTAACATAAAGAGGGCGGCGCTGATGCTACGGCTAAAAGCGCTAATAACCCAAAGACATGGAGGCTTCCATCAAGAGCAGCCAGTGCACTTACACCTCGCATAAAACCCACGGAGTCGGTACGAGAGACCCATTTATACGTCCCGGACAAGGCCCATCACTTGATCAATGTACAAGCTCATTAAGTTAATTTGCTGTGTCGGGCAGAGTGGGATCGCAGGCTGGACACTGTGAAAGGCTGGGGTCCATCTCAGCGACCTGCCTGTCTCAGAACAAAGACCCTCCGGCTATAACGGCACTGATCCAGGGCACTAAAAGCTCTGTTATCGCTTCAGCATGTGAATGTGTGTGTGTGTGTGTAGGACACAATCTGTGTGTCTGTGTGTGTGTATGTGTGTGTGTGCAGTGGCGGATTTAGCAAATTGGGGGCCCAAGGCGAAGGTATGTATGGGCCCCCCCCATTTTTAGGTTGGTTGGGGGCCCCCCTACTAAGACTACTGGTAGGGGGCCCCAAGCAGCCGCCTACCTATGCCTCTATGTTAAGACCTGTGTGTGTGTGTGTGTGTGTGTGTGTGTGTGTGTGTGTGTGGTTATGTGTAGTGGTGTGAGAGAGAGAGTCTCTGTGTGTGTGAGTGTGTGTGGTGCGGAGAGGCCAGTAACGTCTGATCACTTCACATATCTCTCGAATGGCTGCTGTTAAGAGGACCCATAATGAAGCTGCAATGTATATATCACCCAGTGTGTGTGTGTGTGTGTGTGTGTGTGTGTGAGCATGTTCCCAATTCCCTGCTGATTCCTAACTGTTTTGTCCAAAGGATTACTCGTTGTAATACAACCACTCACACATATAGTGCACACCCATATCAAATACACACCTGGATTCAGAGTTAACATCTTAGGAGTGTGCCATGCAGTGTGTGTGTGTGTGTGTGTGTGTGTGTGTGTGTGTGTGTGCATGGGGAGCAGATGGAGGCTTGAGTTAGTGGCAGCAGCAGGCCTGTGTGAGGGTGTGCATGATAAGGCTCTGTCAGCTGGGCGCGTGGAGCAGAAGAGCTAGGAGACCTCGGGCCAACCTTGGTGCTCAACGTTTGGCACGGGAATCAATCAGCTGCTAATCACTGACACCTCATCTGCCAGCCCAGAGGTGTGTGTGTGAGTGTGTGTGTGTGTGTGTGTGTGTGTGTGTGTGTGTGTGTGTGTGTGTGTGTGTGTTTGGAGCACAGGGTGAGAAAAAAAACAAGGAAGGACAGAGGGAAGGAGAGAGAGAGAGACAGCGAGGGAGAAGTGAGAGTTGTGCAGAGGTGAGGAGAAAGATGTGAAATTGAAAGTAGATGAAAGCACTCACTCACTGGTGCCAGCTAAGGTCTGGACGCCTCCACCTCATGCCTCACTTTCAGTTACACTGTGTGTGTGTGTGTGTGTGTGTGTGTGTGTGTGTGTGTGTGTTGTGGTGTGTGCATGCACATGCTATTATTACTTTATCTGAATGAAAGCACCCAGTACACCTCAGTGGGCTGTCTAACCCTGTATGTGTTAGTGTGTCTGAGTGTGTGTGTGTGTGTGTGAGAGAGAGAGAGAGAGAGAGAGAGAGAGAGAGAGAGAGTGTGTGTGTGTGAAGGAAGAAGGCCCTCAACAAATTGAATAAGCAGTCACGCAGCAGCATCAGACTGGCTGTGATGGATGTGGAGTGCCTATGTGCCACTGTCATACATCACAGCTCACTTCAACACACACACACACACACACACACACACACACACACACACACACACACACACACACACACACACACACACACACACACACACACACACACATAAGCACACACACCAAATGCATTCCACTATGCCCTGTGTGTGTAACTCCCTTCAGACACATGCAACACTGATAGCTAAACTCAAATCTGAAAACTAAAGGCTGCAAACCATTACGGGTGGCCTGTATGTGTGCATGAGGCTGAACTTGCTCTCCACAGCAGAATGAGCAAGAAGGGAGTCAATATTCCTCCTGCCTTACGTAAGAGGAGCAGTAGTTTACAAACACACGGGTCACCTGTGTCAAATGCGCTCCATGTGTTTATGTGTGTGTGTGTGTGTGTGTGTGTGTGTGTGTGTGTGTGTGTGTGTGTGTTTGTGACTATGCACTCCTTCATCCTGTGCAAGTGCACATTCCCGTGCCTGCCTGCTCATACACACTTTAAACACATAGTTTCCTGTAGCTGCTTTGGGATTTCAGAGACTCTCGCACGTTAAACTCCAGGAAGTGCCGAATGAGTCGAACATAAACATAAACGACAGACTGTTTTCAAACTGAAATCCCCTGAGGGTATTTGGAGACTGCGCTCACTGAACAACAGGTAATTCCAGCTCTCCCACACAACAAACAAACTGTACTTCTTGGGGGAGTACTTTCAAAGTGACAACACATTCATTCCATAATTAATTAGGTCAAATGCCATATTTGAATATTGCACTGCCAGCATCTTGTTCCCAAGTTATAGCAAGGTAGAGCAAATCCGACCACTTCCTTTATGTAATGGAATGGGTTTTTCAAAAGCAATGTAACATGTAACGAAATACTACACACGTCATTACACACTACAGTGGATATGGTTTCAAGCACTGTAGCTAACGTTCAATTCAAGTATTTACATAAATGCTTTTGTTTGTTTAGAGAACGCGTCAGTGCCTTTATTAGCCGACGGCAAACAGGAAGGACACCATGAACATCCTTGTTCTTGACTTCTGCTCATTTGCTAAGCAAAAATCATGAAGTTCCCTTGGGCCAGGCAGGTGCATCACACAGAGCCGATGCCAAATGTTTCTGTGTGTGTGCCATGACATGTCTTCATGACTAATGTCCCTCGCTACCATACATCATGATGGCTGTGGAGTCCTGAGTGCACTGTCTGGAAACTTGAAAAACAACTCTAAAGGTTCAAACTTGGCAAAATCACTCATGTCACCCATCCACCATATTTACAGCATATGCCATATCAGTAAGTTCCAATGTGTTTTGGATGTTTAACAGTTTGACCTTAAACCTCACAAACAGCTGAATAATCTGTAAACACATAGTGTGTTCATGTTTACATAACAGTTTATGTTTACAAACAGCACAAATATCCTGTATTTTCAGTTCCTGTCCCATTACCACTCTCACTTTGATGCATACGCAGCTCTGGCCAGTTGAAACATCACAGGCACACAGCATTGGCAAGAGGTGGACCTCAAATCCTGTCCAATTCTAGCACAGGGCTGCATTTTACTGTTGTTACAGTAGCCAACCATCAAACTCAATCTATGACATGTCTTTCCCGTCAGCAGAAAGTGCTGGGCTGTCACTTTTTTGGAACATAAAAGTGTGTAGTGTCTGGAGATATAATTTGAGAAAAAAAAAAGCATGGAGGTAAGACAGGGTGAGAGACAGACAGGAAAAGATAAGCAGAGGTAGAGGAAATATGCAAGAGAGTGAGGGAGGGAGGGAGAGACAGATTTACAGAGGGAGAGAGAGATTTACAGAGGGAGATTGTAAAAGAGTGAGTCTAAGAAAGTGAGACAGAGAATGGGTGAGAAACTTATCCTTCAGACAGACACAACTGAGTGAAGATGATGCAACTTGAGATACACACATATCACTTTCTCTCTCTCTCTCTCTCTCTCTCTCTCTCTCTCTCTCTCTCTCTCTGTGTGTGTGTGTGTGTGTGTGTCAGCCACCCCACTGTGTCTGCCAACACAAACACGACACCCTCCAGACAACAGGACCCCTCTTCCAATCACTCCCACTATCACCTCTCTCACACACACACACACACACACACACACACACACACACACAACACACACACACACACACGCCACGCAAAGGCAAGAGATTAACAACATACAATACAATTTCAGCATCATCCCTCCCACTCCCACCTGTGGCGCAGGGCTCCAGAGAGAGGCTCTGCAGGGAGAGCAGCACTCCCACACACACACAGCCAGCCGTGTGCTGTTTGTGTAAACACAGCAGGTGAGGAGAGGGATATATATATATATATATATATGTACGTATGTGTGTGTGACAGGCATATCACTCACACAAAGCTCAACACTGCACTGGAATCTGAAGCTCTCGCTCATGTGACAGGACTTTAAGAGGTCATGCACAAAGGCAGTTTCACTCCAACAAAGATCCTCTGATCCGTGTAGTACACACACAAACACACACACACAAACAAACACAGAGACACAACACAGAGACACAACTGTGCGCACACACACAGACACACACACACACAAACACACACACAAACTTGACCTCACACACCTGACCCAGTGCTATGTTTCTTCACAGTAACACTGATCTAGAATAATCTGTTGCCGTGTCACATTTAGCCGGCCGTAATGCTGTTTGCGGAGGCCTGATGCGGGACGCTGACAGTAATGACAGGAAAAATGAGGGCGGCAGATTAAATCAGGCCTTCTGTGGCCTGCTCTGACATATGGGGCCAATCCACACACCCGTGACCTCCGCGACCCCTGCACAAGCACACGCCGGGGGGGTGATACAGGAAGTGATGTCAGACAGGAGAAGAGCGCTTGGGGTGCCAGTGCTGGGCACGGATGCCCAGGGCTCAGACACTTTATGAGAATCCTCGTAAAAGAATGGGCAGCTGTTTCACTGTGCCTTTCACCAAACCAATAAACACACACACACACACACACACACACACACACACTGGCAATATCCAATACCTCTGGGTGAAACAATACACAAACACACACACACACACACACACACACACAGAGCAACAAACAAATGGTTCTGCCTCTGAGCAAACCAGTGCACACACACACACACACACACACATTTACGCAAACACACACAGATAGGCCTGCACACACACAGAAACATGCATTTACACCCATGCACACACACACACAGATCTCACAGAAAGCCAATAAACATGCCTGACTGTCTGGACCCTTGCTTCCGGGAGGTGGTGTTGATCCAGGAAGAAACAGCTGTGACACGACAGCTACTGTTTCTCAGATACTGCACATCCCCAAAGAGCATTCACACACACACACACACACACACACACACACACACACACACACACACACATGTATTACACACACACATGCACACACACATGCACACACACACACACACACACACACACACACACACACACACACACACACACACACATGTACACACACACACACACACACACACACACACACACACACATGCACACACACACACACATGTACACACACACACACACACACACATGCACACACACACACACACACACACACACACACACACACACACACACACACATGTACACACACACACACACACATGCACACACACACACACACACACACACACACACATTGACACACACACACACACACACACACACAAAGCACACACACACACATGCACACACACACACACACACACACACACACACACACACACACACACACACACACACACACACACACACACAATAAAAGCACACACATGTAATATATAGGCAGAGAAAAACCACACCCCTAAAATTACTTTAAACCATCTTTATGCATCTTCCCTTTTCTCCAACAACACCCCTATTCTTTCACTGTCACTTTTCTCTTTCTGTTCTCATCTTTTTCCCCTCCCCTTCCTCCCTCTTTCTCCCTCCTCCCTTTCTCTCCCCTCTTCCTCTCCCTTTCCTCCCCTCCCCTCTCTCTCTTCTCTATCTCTCTTCTCCCCTTCTCTCCCTCTCTCTCTCTCTTCTCTTCTTTCCCCCCCTCTCTCCCCTCTCTCTTCTCTCCCTCCTCCCTCTTCCTCTCTCCCCCTCCCTCCCTCCCTCCCCTTCTCTCCCCCTCTTCCTCTCCCCTCCTCTTCTCTCCCCTCCCTCCCTCTTCTTTCTCTCCCTCCTCCCTCTCCCTCCCTCTCTCTCTGTCGTTCTTCTTCCCTCCCCCCCTCTCTCTCCTCTCATGAAACGGCTGTTTGGCAGTACAATGCCATGACTGTAACTTCTGATAAAAGTGTGCCATGGATGACACAGCTCCATTGTACGAATGTCAGCCTGAGGGCAAATTCACACACACACACACACACACACACACACACACACACACACACACACACACACACACATCTGTTTTTCCCATGAGGTGTGTACTTGAGCCACTGATGCAAAGTACAGATGAGCGACAAACTCAGAACCATGACTAAAGACTGACACCTCACCGAGGCACACACACAAACACACACACACACACACACACACACACACACACACACACACTGACTGACAATACTCTACCTAAATCTCATCTCACCAAGCTTCATTTCCCCTCATGAGTGATGAGTGGATCAAAGACACATCCACACACTCACATACACACACCTGTTCACACATGCTCTCTCTCTCTCTCTCTCTCTCCCTCTCTATCTCTCTCTCTCTCTCACACACACACACACACACACACACATTCCTCCCTCACCCACTCACCCCATCACTCTGCACATGTCCTATTAAAGCCCTAAGGCCTCTCACGACTTGGAGCTTATTAGTGAGGCGGCAGCACTCTCACACACACACACACACACACACACACGTTCACAGCAGGAATGTGTCAGGTGACAGAGACTAGGGGCCACACACGCAGCCCCGGCCCCATCACCATTAATTCTCCATCGGGCCCCCCTTGATCTCCACCACCTGCCTAGGGGACAGAGGGGTCCAGGAGAGGACTGTGGAGAGGCTCACCCGCCAGGGGACAGGAGAGTGACCAGGAGAGTGACCAGGAGAGGCTCCGCCAGGGGACAGGAGAGTGACCAGGAGAGTGACCAGGAGAGGAGAGGAAGAGAGGAGGAGAAGACTGTGTGGAGGAGAGAGGAGAGCATAGAAGAGATGAAATGAGAGAATGAGACCGGAGGAGAGGAGCAGGATCTGAGGGGGACAGGAGAAGAGAGGAGAAATGAACAGAAAGAAGAAGAGAAGCAAGGGGAAGAGAAGAGAAGAGAAGAGAAGAGAAGAGAAGAGAAGAGAAGAGAAGAGAAGAGAAGAGGAGAGAAGAGGAGAGGACAATAGATGAGAGAAGAGAAGAGAAGAGAAGAGAACAGAACAGAACAGAACAGAACAGAACAGAACAGAACAGAACAGAACAGAGGAGAGGAGAGGAGAAGAGAAGAGAGGAGAGGGGAAGAGAGGACAATAGATGAGAGGAGAGAAGATTGAGGAGAGAGGAGAAGGTGACATGGCTCTATCTCTGGCTGCATCTTTCACAGTTTATATCGGCACATCGGCCGCAGTCTTTATCAGCGGGTGCTGTCGGGTGTGTGATCCTCTGGGATCTCTGCTATCTTCCTTCCTTTCGCCTGCCCTCCTGCCACTGCTGATAAGCTGCTTGGTTACGGGAGGCGCAGGGGTGCCAGGACCGCTGCCCACTGCCCACGCCATGCCCACCACGCCAGCCTCCCGACGGCCCATCAGCCTGACAGCAGCCTGGGCACAGACGCACCGAGAGGGAGGACAGGACACAGAAATAACTGTGTGTGTGTGTGTCTGTGTGTGTGTGTGTGTGTGTGTGATTTTGTGAGGGAGATAGTGTATGTATTGGAGCAAGAGAGAGATGGAGCTCCAAAGAGCGAGATTTATCACAAACAATATAATTACCTGCTTGTTTGTGTGTGTGTGTGTGTGTGTGTGTGTGTGTGTGTGTGTGTGTGTGTGTGTGTGTGTGTGTGCGTGTGTGTTTGTGTGTGCGCCTTTGCATTTGTGCTTGTGTGTGTGTGTGTGTGTGTGTGTAGTCTCTGGGGGATGTGTGAGCCCTGCACTGAGGCTGTGGCTGGGCTGCCAAAGGCTCCTGCTGTTGCGGCGACTGCCTGTGTGCTGCCACTGATCTAATTCTGCTCCATCTATTAATGATGCAGAGAGGAAGGAGAATGGCACAGTGCTGTGGCCCATTCCACACACACACACACACACACACACACACACACACACACACACACACACACACACACACACACAGTAGGTTTAAAAAACTGGTTTCCTATTGAATGTACTATACTATAAAAATGTCTCTCAGTGGGTATCCAGAATGCACATCTACTGTGCATATCTACGGGTATGTAGTGAAACACAATCCTCACACACTTACATCTGCTTAATGGCACACAAAGCTGTAAAATTAAAGGCTGCTGGTGTCCAGGGAGCCATTCATATTTATAATTCCAGGCACACGGTCCAGGAAATAATTCAATCTAAACAGTGGTAAAAGCCTGAGTCCCAGCAAAGTGGCAGGGAGAGGCTGGGAGAAAAAATGATCTGAGAGAAAATTGCTGGACTCCTAATTTGTTCATGGCAGCTAATAACCAGGAGAAAAACCCTTTGTGCTTCCACTCACGTCCCCAGAGAGCCACCACCACAGCGAAGACGGCCACGCTACACTCGGGCGAAAGGGGACGATTCTGTCTGCTTCGCCGCCTCTCTCTCTCTATCCCTCTCTCTCTCCACCACACATCTGTCCATCCACCTTCAGGATCACACAGGTCTGAGCTCAGTAAACAGCTAGTTATTGTTGCTTTACTTATGTGATTGTGTGTGTGTGTGTGTGTGTGTGTGTGTGTGTGTGTGTGTGTGTGTGTGTGTGTGTGTGTGTGTGTGTGTGTGTGTGTGTGTGTGTGTGTGTGTGTGTGCTGCGGCGTGTGTGTGTGTGTGTGCGTGTGTGTGTGTGTGTGTGTGTGAAAGAGAGAAAGAGATCTAGAGTGAAAGAGAAGGAATAGGCAGTGAAGCAGTACTTGATGATGCTTGTTAATCTGAACAGAGCGCTCACATGTGGGCACCACCTCCAGCCGTGGTAACTGAGCACCATTAGAACGTTTCCTTCCTTTCTATATGAACAGAGCGCTCACATGTGGGCACCACCTCCAGCCGTGGTAACTGAGCACCATTAGAACGTTTCCTTCCTTTCTATTTAACACCTCTTCTTTCTCTTTCTCATATCTCTCTCCCCTACATATCCCTCTTCTCAAGGTGTGAGGTGCGCAGTGTGTGTGTGTGTGCATGTGTCCGTGTGCATGTGTGTGTGCGTGTGCGTGTGTGTGTGTGTGTGCATGTGCGTGTATATGCGTGTGTGTCTGTGGGCGTGTGTGCGTGTGTGCATGTTAAACAATGTACTTATCACCTCATCAGAAGATAACTGAAAAAAAAAAAAAACAGAAATCTGATTGCATTTGGCCAGATGAACTCATCTTTCCAGTCTGGTATAAAAGTGAAGGGCTCGCTCCTCACAGCATTTGCTGTATCACAGGCCCAAGTCTCCTCTTTAGCAGGAAGGTATATGCTCTGTGCTGTTACAATAGCCCCTCTCCAATCTCCAGCCTGAAACCAGCAATGACAGGGCCACTAATTACAATCTGATGTGCCCATTTAATGAAAAAAGGGCAGAGATTGAGAGCAAAAGAGAGAGGGAGGGATGATAAGAGAAGGTGAAGGAAAAGTGTGTGTATGTGTGCAAGAGAGAGAGAGAGAGAGAGAGAGATAAAGAGAGAGAGAGAGAGAGAGAGAGAGAGAGAGAGAGAAAGAGAGAGCAGAGGGATGAGATGAGATCCACGTGACATTTGCTACTAGCCTGGTTTCAATTATATTGCTGCCTGGTTTGTCTGACCCGAGGACAGTGTGGGGAAACGGAATGCCCAGCCACTTCTCTCTGAGTGTGTCCCGTGGAAATGTGATTAGTGCTCATTAGCCAGCTCTACATCTGGCCCTGGTTAAGGAGGAACCTCTCCTGACACACACACACACACACACACACACACACACACACACACACACACACACACACACACACACACACACACAGAGCTCAGGGGAGGAAAAGAGACAGAACGGGTGCTTATGGAGAACTGAGATCCAATATCTCAGCACCTAGCTATTATTTGGTCCGGCAAGGACACTTTCTTTCCCAAAAATGAGTGGGAGAATAAAAAAGATTATAAAACCATTTAGACTATAAAAGAGAGAGTCCATCAACCATAACCATAACTCAGAGGTAGGTAACCATATAAGAAAAAAACTTCTTCTTCTCAATTTTCATTATAGTTCTCCCCCGAGTCCTTTCAGATGTGTTTATCTGACAGTGCTCTGTCCATTTGTTACGTGTAGCTGAGCTGTGTGAAGCTCTCTTTTATCACCCCTGCCTACAGTACCTGTCTGCCTGCCTGTCTGTCTGCCTGCATGCCTACCTGTCTGTCTGCATGCATGCCTACCTGCCTGTCTGCCTGCATGCCTACCTGTCTGTCTGCATGCATGCCTACCTGCCTGTCTGCCTG
The DNA here is from genome assembly GCF_017589495.1 of Alosa alosa. Lineage (NCBI taxonomy): Eukaryota > Metazoa > Chordata > Actinopteri > Clupeiformes > Clupeidae > Alosa > Alosa alosa. The sequence goes on from NC_063193.1 coordinate 24,866,251, forward strand.
CATGCCTACCTGTCTGTCTGCATGCACGCCTACCTGTCTGTCTGCCTGCATGCCTACCTGTCTGTCTGTCCATCTGCTGAGTGGCCTTCAGTTACATCTGTCTCTCTCTGTAGTCAGCAGAACTGCCTTCAGCACTCCACTGGGATGCTGGTCTCTCTCTTTCTCTCTTTCCCCTCTCTGCAGCCTCTCCAGTTCTGCAGGTTCAGGGAGGAGAAGCAGCCCCCGTGATGAAGATGCCCAAAAAGGCCAGAACCCAGCGAAGCCAAATGGCCCTGGTGGAAAAGTTCTCAAGGCTAAATACATGTTTTATTCAGGCCCGGCTGCTCAAATGCGAAATGAAACAACACAAACGACTTCATAAATGGATGACAATTAACACTGGGGTGGCTTGTGAGTTGAAAGTGAGGGCCACCTGTGCTTGCCTAAAGGCACAGCAAGCATGGAGGATTCAATTAAGATGCAAGTTCATTTGTAGATGTATCTTTGTCTGTGTGCTGCAACTCTTGGGAAAAGTTTATGACAAACTTTAAACTCTCATAAATGGAACACAACTTCTCAAAGACCGCTAAAAACTTAAACACCCCATAAACAATGGGTTGTGTCCATCAAAAACAACAATAGAAATGATGTCTGCATCAATCATAAAGACAATTATAGAAGTTTTCCCCTCAAAATAGCAACCAAAAGTTTCCAACCAAAATCCAAGCTGTGGAATACAATTTTGCTATTTTGTCTTTTAAGCTGATTTGGATCTGACATATGCTGGAACAAGCTGGTACCTACACTGAGAGTTAAGTGCTACTATACTGGATATGAAATTCAAGTCTTATGTGAAGACCACCACTGACTGGCTGGCCATGTCCCAGAGATCTCACAGGGACGCTATTTCAATGATCCGAACTATTCACCTCTAAAACGAACCTACTGTTCAATTAGGACTTCTCATAAGTTAGCATGAACATTTCATCACTAAACATCATCTCTTTGCCCATGTGACAACAGGCTGCCATTTTGAGCTTCCCACACGAGACGGATCCAGCACTGCACTCTAGCACGTCTCCAGCTCATAGCGGAGAATCCCCTCGCCCTTGGCCTGGCCACCGCTTTTCTTCGTCATAATCACAGCCGCCATCCACGCCGCCACCCCCATCCATCTCCCTCCTCCTAACCCTCCACCCCCAGGCAGGCATCTCTTATGTGACGGAGTGAAAGGGCAGAAATAGAAAAGTGCAGTGAGGCGGTGTGGGGGGGAATTTCACGCGTGGCTGCAGCGACGGCTGCGGCAGATTCCCTCCACCCCCACGCCAACACACCCAACCCCCACACCCCCTTCCACCTCCTCCTCCTCACGACACGCACGCCTCGGCCCCCTGGATCTGTGCCCAAACCAAGCGTGGTGGCTAATTAGTTTACTGTGTTTAATCAGCATCCACTGTTGCCTTAATCTCCCCGCCTGGTCTGGCTAAGTGTGTCGGAGTTTAAGGCACATCATCTGCAGATTTAGCTTTTGTCCACCGTCCAGCGCAGGCCTGCTCCATATACTGTGCCCTGCGTGCAAAAATTATGGTCCGATCAAAATGCTCAACACAACTCGATAAAACAAAGAGGGTGAAAATAATTCTTCGATGACCGTACGGCTCTGTGAAGGATGAAAGCACACACACACACACACACACACACACACACACACCAGAGTGACCAGAAGGTAAGAAATGTGAGACGTAACCACTACAAGTGGCAAAATGAAACTTTGAAATGTCATAGCAAATAGGGGTCTGTAGACTGTGTAAGAAGGTCATTCGTATAAGGATTTCTGATATTGTGCCTGTACACTTTATGGGTCACAAGACAACCATAAGTAGAGCAGTGACCATTTACTGTGACAGCTATAAGAAACAGGCCAGCGCTTAACATCGGCTTTCCATGCCATTATTACTACACAGAATATAGGCTGTTGCTAGGGGCTGTGAATGAGGTGAGTGTGTGTGTGTGTGTGTGTGTGTGTGTGTGTGTGTGTGTGTGTGTGTGTGTGTGTGTGTGTGTGTGTGTGTGTGTGTGTGTATGTGTGGTAATGGCAATCGTATGCAGGTGTTTGATCTGGGTTTGTCTGGGTTTGAACACTATGCAGCAGGGCCTATTAGCAGGGCCAACACAGAGACTGAGCGAGACTGAGGCCTCCTGGAGAGCTGCGATGGTGTCAGATGTCTCTCAGCACCTTCTGTGCCTGCTCCGCTCTCTCTGTGAATTAAACCTCCCTCTGTCTACCCTCTCTCTCTCTCTCTCTCCCTCTCTCTCTCTGTCCTCCTTTTCTTTAACTGGTCTCTGCCTCACGCTTTCACATCTTTCTCTTTTCCTATAAAATACAGACATTTTCTTTTCTCTGCCTCACCTCCTCTTTCTCTCTCTCCCTTACTCTCTCTCTCTCTGTCTCTCACTCTTTCCCTCATTCTCTGTCTCTCTCCTCCTGGCCCTCCCAATCCTGCAATTTTTTCATTAGTATATTTCTCACCTTCAGCTGGGTGTATGGAGCCCTTGGGGCTAGGGGCTGCACCTGCCGTTGGCAGAGGAATGCCGAGGTGTCGCTTCGCTCCCACAGGTGTCCTCTCAGGTGAGGGCCTCAGGTGTCCCTCTCAGATGAGAGCCTCAGGTGCGGCTGCAGGGCCAGGCTCTCTGGAGCTCAGGTCACTGGTGTGTGTGTGTCTGTGTGTGTGTGTGTGTGTGTGTGTGTGTGCATGTGTGTGTGTGTGTTTGTGTGTGTGTGTGTGTGTGTGTGTGTGTGTGTGTGTGTGTGTGTGTGTGTGTGTGTGTGTGTGTGTGTGTGTGTGTGTGTTTGTCTGTGTGTGT
>NC_063193.1:24874094-24884094 GCF_017589495.1 Alosa alosa
CATTAGTATGGAGACTTTCCATTATATTCACACCAAAAGATTTCCAAAGGCTCCGTTAAAGACCGCCTGATGGGAGATCAGATGAGTGCGTGAGCACGTGTGCCCCCTGGTGCGCTACACCACTGCACAGGGGCCAACAAGACCACGTCGCAGCGCTAACGCATGCTAGCTCACCACAAACGGCTTTAAACCAAATCCTGCTCGATTAAAATTGGAAATCCAATAAGATCTTATCAGATTATGGAACTAATCCTGTTGGCTTTTTTTCCTAAATGGCCGCAGGATTTTGGGAATACAGTCGGATTCTGCAGGAAAGAAATCGTAATCCTATTGGACTAAACTCTAAAAACAAATGAGCAGCCTCGCGGAGGTCTCTGGTCAGACTTCCAACACTCGGCGAAGGGAAAAGGTTCAGCAGGAGGACAGTCGGAGACTCACTGGCGCCCGGCCCAGCGTTTTTACACTTTAAGCCAGATCCATCCCCTTTCCACAGAGTAGAACAAAAGAGCCCAGACATGAAATCATTCCCAAACCAAGGACAAACAGCATTCCCGATTTCCCACATCAGACACCACGGAATCATTCTGCATCTGAGGACATGAAGCATCTTCCAGACCCTGATTGATTACAGTACGTTTGTCTTCTCTCCCTCCCCACCCACACTGGCCTTACAACTATGGAACTCATCATCAGCTCTCTTCTCTACCACTCATCTTCTCTCCTCTGGACTCGACTGGTCTGGTCTGAAGTCTAACCTTTGACCTCTGTTTCTGTAGCCCAACTTGTTGGAGTGTTTTGAGAGGCTGGTAAGGGCTATAGGCTAAGGCTCCATGTTTTCCTGCATGCTCCTTATCACACAGGATAGACAGGAAAGTGAAGGGATGAGACACACACACACACACACACACACACACACACACACACATGCTCACATGTGCAAACAATTTCAGAGGCATAAACAAACCCCTATGAACGCAAACCTCGTAATGACTACACACGTTCTACTACACACACACACACACACACACACACACACACACACACACACACACACACACACACACACACACACACACAGTGGTGAGAACAAACAGACCCCTATACAAAGCCTTTTTTTTGTCAAATGAAGTGTTGGCAGTATTGAGTGTCTAATTAACAGGTCAACAGTGCCCTGAAGAGATGCTTGTTTGCTGCCCTGCCTTTAGGGTCTGTTGGGGCGCTGCTTGTTTGCTGCCCTGCCTTTAGGGTCTGTTGGGGCGCTGCTTGTTTGCTGCCCTGCCTTTAGGGTCTGTTGGGGCGCTGCTTGTTTGCAACCTTCGCACCAGCGGGCAGCACTAAGGGACGGAGGAAGGGGAGCAACAAAGCGCGGAGGCCCGTGGAGGGAAGGCGAACACTTCACACGTTCCCTGCCCACCCGGGGAGCGCCAGGGCCAGGGGAGGAGCTGGGTAAGAGCAGCGATGGACATACCTGCGAGTCCCAGAGGGGAAGAGGGCTGTCCTCAGGGGGAGAGTGGAGGGGAGGCCTGCAGATCTGAGCTGGGGAGATCTGAGGTGAAACGCTTGAGAAACGCTGTTGTCTGGTGAGAAGCACAGACTGAGACACACACACACACACACACACACACCCCAAACCCCCCCACCCCCGCCCCGCCCCCGGCTGGCTATAACATTACTCTATTCAGCCCAAGCGCCTTTCGTCCTGCTCAGAGACGCGCTATCGGTGCCCAGGCGGCTTGGGTTGCAGGGAAAGAGGAGAGGAGAGGAGAGGATGAGCAGACAGAAAGAGGAAGAGAGAGAGAGAGAAAGAAAGAGAGGGGGAAAAAGAAAGAGAGAGAGGACACCTGTTAACATGGGGGCCCAGCGAGAGGGCCTCAGCCCTGCATACAGGAACAAAGACACGTCCTGTCAGAGGATTGTGAGGAGACGAGAGAGGACGGAAAACCATTAGAACCGGATCCTTCTTAGGGCGGAGCGAATGAGCATACACACAAACGCACACATGCAAACACACACACACACACACACACACACACACACACACACACACACACACACACACACACACACAGGCAGTGATCACCTGAGGGCAGGATGGGTCTTATTTGTGGTCTGTCTACAGCACTAAAAACGTGTGTGTGCACATTGTGGAGGAAAGCTGACACGGACAAGGGAGGCCACGAACAAATTCTCCGGCTAGTTATACAAGGATAGAGAGAGTATCCCCTTCCTCTCTTTCTCTCTCTCTCTCTCTCTCTCTCTCTCTCTGTATGTGCGTGCGTGTGGGAGAGAGAATGAGACAGAGTGAGAGATCAAGTTGCTACTGCAGCATAATAGTGAAATATCATGGTTACCAAAGGGCAATCTACTAAACCCACAAACAGCTTCAGAGCTATTCTCCACATATTTATGCTAATTGCGGTGCCTTTTGAATGCATTTTGTTTCTCATCATAACCAAAATCCCTCCTGCAGGGAGTACACACTATGTAACAGTATGTGACTTCATACCTGCACAGCATCTGGCAACCCCAGATGCAACCCCTGGTGCTCCATACCTCAATCAAACTCCCAACTGCACTAAAATACGCCATAGCAGCTCCGCGTGTAACCTGAGCGGCTCCATAACTCTGCGTATTCATGTCATTGAGGGGGCAGCCCTGGCTTACTGGTTAACGCTTCAGACTTGTAACCGGAGGGTTGCCGGTTCGAACCCCGACCAGTAGGAACGGCTGAAGTGCCCTTGAGCACGGCACCTAACCCCTCACTGCTCCCCGAGCGCTGCTGTTGTAGCAGGCAGCTCACTGCGCCAGGATTAGTGTGTGCTTCACCTCACTGTGTGTTCACTGTGTACTGAGTGTGTTTCACTAATTCACGGATTGGGATAAATGCAGAGACCAAAATTTCCCTCACAGGATCAAAAGAGTATATATACTTATACTTATACTTACTTATACTGTCATGTTAACGTGTTCAGTGCTGCTGCGGCGGTGGCCTCGTGGGAGCTGAGAGGCATCATTCCTCACACCTCCTCCCCTGGGAACACCGGCGGCCGTCAGCTCCGCACATCTCAGCTGAGCCCGACGTGGCGTGGTGAGGCGCGGTGTAGCGCACGCGAGCGGTGCGGCGCGAGGCGAGACGCACAGACAGGAGTTGTCAGCGTCGCTCTCAGGCTGTTGACATTCCTCCTGGGCTTTGTTTGACAGAGTCTCATCCGCCAGGGGCTGGGGAGGGAGAGCGAACGCGATGGTCTTTTGGCGTCGCAGCGGCGGCGCTACCGTGGCAAACACGGATTCGCGACGAACACGGCGGTGACAGTTTTGAGAGCAAAAGATCGTACTGACAGCGAGTGTGTGTGCTGTCAAACCCCAAAAGGAATGAGTGAGATCTGACGACAGCATGAAAAGAAAAAGATAAAAATAAACACTGTTAGGGAACTGTGATATCTGCTCTGTAGAGATGTGATGTTCTCCATCAAGTAGGAACTGAAGCAGACCTTGTGCAAAGTTAAACTCTAGGGGTGCACTCTCACACACACACACACACACACACACACACACACACACACACACACACACACACACACACACACACATACACTCACAAACACTTGAGCATGAATGCAAACACAGATGGAAGCCAGTGTTTGCAGGAATGTCTCTGTATTTGGAGATGTGCTGTCTCCATATCCCTCCTCCAGTACCACTGTGAAAGAGCAAAAGAGATGTAGAGAGAGGAGAGAGAGAGAGAAAGAGAGAGAGAGAAAGAGAGAGAGTGAGAGAGAGAAGCATAAGCGACAGGGAAAGAAAGCAAGAGAAGAGGGCGTGGTTAATGGAGGAGAGGGAGCTGGAGAGCTGGCTGAGACTGCTGAGAGAGAGGGGAAGGCGGGAGAAGGCGGCAGCGTCTGAAGGCTCTAGTGTGGAGTCCTGTGAAAGCTAGCGGAGAGGCTTATCATGTTTTTTGGCAGCGGAACTGGCCGCCTTTTTCTCACCACTCACACAGCAGAGCTGTCAGCCTGACAGATGCCTCTCAGGCTATTGTGCTCCACTTCATTGTGTCACTTTGTGTTGGTAAAATAAAGTACAAAGAGGCCTGGTGGTGGTGGTGGTGGTGGTGGTGGTGGTGGTGGTGGTGGTGGTGGTGGGGGTGCTACTTAAATGTAACAGTTCACATGTGAACACACTCACTCACACACACACACACACACACACACATTTTTATTGAAACCCCTTCACTGCGTTCTGCTGACATCCACAAACCTCATGTTTGCTTAATGCATATTCAACCCCTATACCTGGGCCAGGGAGAGAGAGTGATGAGAGAGAGAGAGAGAGAGAGAGAGAGAGAGAGAGAGAGAGAGAGAGAGAGAGAGAGAGAGAGAGATAGCGAGGGAGCATGTGAGAGGGCAGAGAGGGAGAGTTTCCTGACTGTTTTACAAGCAGTCGGACATCAAAATGAGAGCACTGGGTTTTATTTCCATTTTCAGATAACAGTCATATTACCGTCGGCCCGATTTTACACCAGTCAGCAGAAGGCAAGCAAAAAGGAAAACACTGCTGATCTGTACTCATGAATGACGATGTGTGTGTGTGTGTGTTTGTGTGTGTGTGTGTGTGTGTGTGTGTGTGTGTGTGTGTGTGTGTGTGTGTGTTTAGAGAGGTTGTTTGTGAGAGATGTTTGTGTGTGGCCTATATGTTTATGAATGTATGTGTGTGTGTGTGTGTGTGTTTTGTGAGAGATGTTTGTGTGTGGCCTATATGTTTATGAATGTATGTGTGTGTGTGTGTGTGTGTGTGCACCTGTGTGCACCTGTGTGCATACAGTATATGTACACTAGAGATACAGAGAGAGAGGATGAGAGATAGTGTACATGTAGCTGTTTGTATATTAGAGAGTGTTAGACACCGAGAGAGAGAGAGGGAGAGAGAGGGTAGGAGTGTTTGTATAACTGTGAGAACAAAGCACAACTGTCAATCCCTTAACACAAATTTCCCCAACTTCAAAGAGGCCCACGATCTAATGCGATCAGCGTAACTTCCAAAGCCTGCACGTTGTCCTGAGCAATCGCACAGCTTAACTCAGATATGCAAACACATGTGAACATCCAACGAGTCCTCCACCCTATAACTACTCCTCAAACAACACAGCACCCAGAGAAACACTCTCACCTGCTGCTTCTGTCTGCTCCTGAGCCCAAGCTCTGGAACGTGGAGCTCTGGAGATATCAAAGCCTGCTCTACTCTGCTCTGCTCCCACCTGTTTTACAGATGAGGGGCTCAGAATAAAGCCCAGCTGCTACACCTCCTCCATCTCCTTCATTCAGGACCTCTGCCCCACTATCCTCTATGGGCACTGAAAAGCCTATTTTACAAGAAATACTGACTTGAATTAAATTAATTAAATCACAAGTATTTCAAGTCATAAAACTGCAGTGCTGACATATGTCTCATTTTAACATCCTCGTTGTTTGTGTTCCGAATGTGTACTTTTAGTAGGAGATATAGCCTATTCTATTCTATTCTATATTGTCCTGTGTTGGTCTTGCCTCTATAAAAGCACTTTCTTCCTGTATGCATGGAAAGGTCTCCATCAGCCCTCATTTCCTCTAAGTGTGTGAGTGGAGCTTGTCCTTTTCTTTATCGTATTGTGATTCACTTAACACTGGGAGCGGCCAGAGGAAGGCCGCAGAATGGATTAGATAATGAAGCCGACACTGACCCCCGTCCACTTAACTCTCCGCCAGCAGTTATGATCTGATGTCCATTACCCAAATGGACGGCCTCTCGGGCGCATTGATCCCCTGCCTCGTCTTTTGTGTCAGCTGCCTCGTTACTCATCTTGTTACGCTGGACACTCATCAGGACGGCTCGCTAAAATGCCTGGAGTGGTGCTGGTGGACGGGGGGTGCATGGGAATCAATAGACAGACCCCTATCCATTTGGTAAAAGACATTGGAGTGTGTATTTATGTGTGTGTGTGTGTGTGTGTGTGTGTGTGTGTGTGTGTGTGTGTGTGTGTGTGTGTGTGTCAGTTGGGGGGGTAGTATATGGTTGGTTGTTAAGTAAGGCAAGAGGATTTGTACAGGTATACAGATGGGGGCCCAAAGACGAGGGCTGCGTGATTTCCACTGTCACTGACATGGACATCCTCTGTCCTGACATCACTTGTACACGGATTAAACAAGAGAAGGACCATGGGAGCGCTTTGAAGTGAAAATAGATGTGGAAAAAGAATGCAAAAATGCAAAAGAACAAAGGAGAATTAGGTCTGGTGGACATGTGTCATTGCTGACTTGGCCCGGCTTTTTTAGAGCTGTGCTTTCATACATGCATGCAGCTCTCAAGAATATCACACTCTGGAAATCATTTGGAGAAGAGAGACAGAGAGAGAGAGGGAGGGGGTTGACAAAACACATTGCACATCACTGATCAGTGCAGTCAATCTGCTCTGCAAGAAACAAAGGGAGTCCTATCTGTTTCAAAGGCCGTGACTGAATTAATCCATTGAAGATTATCCAGGATTTGCAATGAAGATGTGTCATCCACAAACGCCTTTCCACAACATCCTCTGACTCAGATATGGGGGGAAATACTCCACTATCAGATAAGATGTGGTCTGCTTTCTTTATGCTCCCATCATAGATGAAGAGAAACAGCATTAAAAACATATGGACATTGTATGCTTTGTTCTCTTTTTCTATGTAGCTCAAGACTGTGGGCTTTTCTGAGAACCTCAACAATGGAATCACAGGGAAAGGATGGCAGCTGTTTAAAGCACAAACCCTGAGGTATTTCTGCGATTTGAGCTTTGTTTCATCGACCATTTTGTCACAAATAAAACCTGACCCATTGCTCAGAGCAATGACAGGGAAAAACATCATGATGTCTTCAGAGAACATTACTATAGTTAAATACCACTCTAATACTAAATGTCTGAAGAAAAAGAATGAGCCCTCAATACAAATGGCCCTTTAGAGAGGTCATTATTTCACTATACTGTGGATATTGCTGCCCTTAACAACTATAATAAGGTCATTTCTTCTGAATGGCTTGAATAAAGCTGGTGTTCAAACAGGTTTTAGTGTAAGCTGCCACAAGACCTTATAGGAAATAACCAGGGGTGTTCCCATGTAGCATGATAATGAGATGATGTTTTCACTTTATCTTTAGTCAAGCATTAACATTTGGTAATCCTATATCTCACTGATGAAAAGAGGAGCGAGGCAGTGACTGTGAATGAAGGCCTGGACAACAGTGGCCAACTTTAATCCCCGCCTCTGCTACTGCAGCATTAGCGGGCTTGCAATAATGGACAGGAATTATCGGGATAACTTTGGCATTAGCCTCTGTCCTAATTTGGTTTTCTGAGATTAACATTAGAGGGCTACCAGTAGCTGGCTAGCACTAGCCATAGCCTTTGCCCATATGTTGTTGATTTAGCGTTCAGACTCCTTTATGGAGTGCTATGTTAGAGCTGAGGGAAGTGTTGGCAGCCCACGGGAGCTTAAAGGCCTACCTTGGAGGTTTGATAGATGAAAAAAAAAAACCATTTAAAAAGCAGACAAACATGAGTTTATTTTACTTACTGTTAATGGAGAGGGAATTTGAGCCCTTGCGTAAAAAAGGGGGTCGGCGTGGTAGTTAAAAACAGAATGGAGTTGAAATGAAATACACAAAGTGTTATTCAGATATCGTAAAGAGGCCGGGAAACTCACTGACATGGCATGAAGGCTGAGAACCAGACCTCTGGCTGCTCAAGACCGAGCTGATTAGAAACACAGCTATGCTACAAGCCTCTGACACAATAGCTCCCACACTACTTCTTGCAGCCAGTTACGTCAACACACATAACCATTGGCACATGCACTAAAAAACACACTCAAACACAGGCAAGGACACACACACACACACACACACATATATACACACACACACACACACACCCTACATATTCATACACAGCAGAAGGCCACCATGTCTGAGCAGCAGAGGCCAGAAAAAATACCACGCATGCACGCACACACACACACACACACACACACACACACCCACACACACACACACACACACTCACACACAAACACACACACACACACACACAAACCTCAGACAATAATAACACAGCTTCAAAGGCTGGCCTTGGCCCTGTGAGGTAGGCCTGGTCAGGGATAGCCAGAGAGCCCAACAGGAGAAGAATCCCATTAATGTTGAAAAGGTCAGTATGTCCCTCAGTGACCCTCTAAGTCTACACTCACACTGCTACCGAGTGACAGCCATGATACAAAATCCCTGCTCTAGCACCACACAAAGTCTCCTCTAAAAACAAAAAAAGAAAAACGAACACAACAGTGGTACAGACACGGAATTCAAATGTATTCCATCTCCCGACGGTGCAATAAGTTAATTGCTCTTCGTAGGAATTCAGGGGGAAAAAAACACAAATTTGATCAAATTGGTGCAATTATCCCTCCACAACACCGAATAAAATGAATTAATGACTCTAAAATCAACATTTATGTCAGCATGAAAAAACTGAGAAAAGGTCTGGGACTGTGAGATTAGCTCACCTCCCCGGGACACACAACCAGCGCCTCACCTCAGACACTAAGCCTCTAGACACTGACTCAAACTAGAGGCATTATTTACTGTGTTGTTTTCCCATCTGTTTCACCTCTCAATCATTGGGGATGCAAACTGAGAAAACCAAACAGTACTTCAACCTCACTTAGTAAAGATTCCATGCTGCCCTTGGTTTACAATAGTTCCTTATTTAAGTGTTCTCAGGTGGAAATGCCTCCAAAATATTTACTCACAGCACTCTAAACAGTCTACCCCAGTGGTGAGAACGACCACCAGTTTCTCCAAATATTGTTTGCAACTCGAGTGTAGCAGCACTTCTAGATAGGCATCTCAACACTCAGAGGAGCTAGTGTTACAGTCTTCAGCGCTGGTGTCTCAGAGACACCATTATTAAGCTTTCATCAGGGCCTCTTTGTAAGTGAGCCTCCGCAAAGCATCTCCAGGCTCCCCGGGGCCCTTTGATTGGCAGAAAACCACCACGGAGGATGCAGTTGGGGGCATGGTCCCTTGGAAAAAAAAAGAAAACTTCTCCTCCACTTCTGCCGAATCTGCAAATATTTACCCCCGGAGAGTGACCGCAATCACAGCGCTGCTACGAAGCCTTCCTCAACAGCAGTGCGCTCAAAAAAGATAGCCTTCCAAAAATGTGTTTTACATTCCCACTCTTAATTATAGAGACTCTCTCTCTCTATCTCTCTCTCTCTCTCTCTCTCTCTCTTTCTCTCCCACTCTTTCTCAATCACTCTATTTTCTCCATTTTCATTATGGTCACAAGGCCAATGGGAAGCCTGTCACTACAGAGGGGTCATGCTGATGCTGGACTGCAGCTTCAGCTTCCGCTTCCTCTGTGTCTTCTCTGCTTTCCAGAAACACAACACAGCGTAGCGCAGTGCAGCGCAGGGGGACAGTTCCCCAACACCAGTCCCTGGGCCGCGTGTGAGAGGGAATGTGGAAGAGGGATCAACAGATGAGTGCAGCCAGAGTGAGAGAGAGACTCTCTGGCTTTGGTATTATTCCTGAACAGTGAAGACAAAGAAGTGTCAACCTGAACCTAACCACTAATCTTTTCTTTCTTTAATCTTTTTCTTATCTATCCATCCATTCATTAATTCTTTCTTTCTATTTTCCACCTTTTCATTCCTTCTCAGTTTTTATTAGTTTTTCACTTTCATCTTTTTAATCCTTTTCTTCCCTTACAATGCAACCTATAGACCCTTTCAACAATAAAAACAAAAACAATGCTTGAACGTTCTATTTGGGCCCCAATCTACTTCCTCTGCATTAAGATAACATATGGAATGTTAAAAAGGAAGTCTTGTGGGGCCAACTATGATGCTGACAATGGAACTCTCTTGAAAGGGTCCATATCTATAAGGTCATGTCCTGACACCCCAGGTCCCTGCAAAGTTCTGCACTCTCGGTCATG
>NC_063193.1:24886594-24899094 GCF_017589495.1 Alosa alosa
CCCCAGAGAGCACTTTCCCATCCACATCGTATTACATTACACACAGCAGGTTTACACTGGGAGGCACTGAACATATCCACACACACTCATGCATACAAACATACACACACACACACACACACACACACACACACACACACACACACACACACACACACACACATACAAACAAACACACAAAGCCTCCTATGGTGTTAAACCTCTAGAGGCAGTAAACCACATGGGGATCATGTCACGCGAATGTAAGAATGTAAGGGGGTGGGGTGGGGGGGGTTGGGTATGAAGTTCCAGCAGCAGCGGCTGGGGGGTCAGACAGGCGACCACCACCACCCTGACAAAAGGCCTGCTTGTCTGGGGCTCGTCCCTGCTGCCCCCCCTTCTAACCAGAGATGCAGGCTGCCCCCTCTCCCAGCAGCATCACTGCCACTGCCCCCCACGCCAGCCCCCTTACAGGAAGAACACGGACAATGGGCTTCTTCTCCCTACAATCAGCCCAGACACACACTGCATGCTAAATATGCATCTGTGCATGTGTGTGTGTGTGGGGGATCGGGGGGTACAGTGTGTTTAGGTATGTTGGTGGCAGCATGTGGGGAGTGGGGAGGGGTCTCTATTATATAACAGAGCTTAAACAACACAAATGCAGTGAGTTTTAAAACAAAAAGGTAGGTTGCATGGAGTGAAACACCATATCCCTTCCTCTCTATCCTTCCCTCTCTCTCTCTCCCTCCATCTCTCTCCCTCCCTCTCTCTCCCTCTCTTCTGATTCTATCAAAGGGAGACTGGTAGAAGATGGCAAAGCCGCACAGCTGGCACTACAAGCCCTACTCTGACCTCTGACAGTTGGGCAAGCTCTCCCATTCACACATGGCCTCACAGCTGAGTACAGGCTGGGGGTACAGCATATATGATTCCTCTTGGCTCTACTCCGCTGGACTTTAAGTGTTGACAGTATGTCTTCCAATGGCACTGAAAAGTGTGTTTTGTCCTACCAATAAAGCTTCTTAAAGTGAAGTGAATTGAATTGACAGAGAGAGGGGGAGGTAGGGAGAACAAGACACATAAAATAGAGAGATGGAGAGAAAGTGGGAGGCAGCAGGAGAAAAGGAAAGAGAGAGAGAGAGAGAGAGAGAGAGAGAGAAATCTGAGAGGGAGAGAGAAAGCTTTCTTGCCATTGCCTTTGAGAACACACCATTTTTCAAGGCTGTGTGATTGCCTCCACCTTCCGTGGACCATGGAGCCATGCCATTTTATGCCTGATCCTCTCCCTCTCTCTCTCTCTCTCTCTCACACACACACACACACACACACACACACACACACACACACACACACACACACACACACACACACACACACACACACACACACACACACACACACACATTGTATCTCTCTCTTTCTCTCTCTCTCTTCCTTTTGCTCCTTTTCTCTCTACCTTTCTGTTCAATAAAAGTGCAGAAGCAAAAAAATACCTTTGATTAATGTGTTGCATTCAGACCATTGTTCCAAGGAAAACAATGCAAATTGACCGTTGCGTGGATCCATTTAAGGGCGGTTCAGAACTGAGGGCTCGCCTGGGAATAACTGGGCCTGAGAGTTTGCTCCACTTAAAGCTCAGATTCTGCACAATGCACACAGTTTAGAGAACACCGCAGTCAGAATATTAATCAGACTCACAGCACAGCTTACCTGAACACTTCAGCTGTGTACTGAAGACAGAGGAAGGGAGAGACAGAGAGAGAGAGAGAGAGAGAGAGAGAGAGAGAAAAGAGAGAGGGCTTAAACACAATCAGACACATTTCTCTCTATAGCGTCAGTGAGTACACACACACACACCGCTTCACATATACTTATAATATAAAGCGTGTATGTTTCTCTGCATTCATATATCTTTACAGCTCTGTCCCTGTGTTACGCAATTAACTTCCACTGGGAGTGAATCACACCAAATGAACCATTACTGGAAGAAGGGCAGAATGAGGCAATAAGAAATATTCATACATATATGTCTTCAATGAGCCACTAGAGAGAGAGAGGGGGTAATAATGAATTTCCAAGCAGCTCAGAGGGTGTGACAGAGTGCAGTCAGGAGGAGACTCGTGCTTTTGGGTTAAATGCATTCTTAACGAGTGAGGCCATTACACAGGCACAACTGTAAATCACCAGCTATGCACAAACAGCATCATCTGATAATGGTCACATTTTTACTCGATATCTGTGTCTCCATTTGTCTTGTGTCTTACCCCTCCACCCCCCCCCCCCCCCCCCTATTTGGGGCTAGTTATATCATCAGGATAGAAAAACACCATGGCCTGAACAGAACTCTCTCCATTCCCTGCTTCTCTCTCTCCCTCCCTCTCTCCATCTCTCTCTGCCCTGCACACAATGTGTCTCTCTTATATGTCATGACACAATATGACCGCTCTCACAACCTCAGACCAATCACTGAAAGACAGTGCAGGCCAAATATAGAAACTGATATTTCTACTAAATGCTCATTCAGACGGCATATGCAGTAAAGCAATTAGTTTTATCAGGGGAGAAGGGAGGCGTCTTTGCAGTCCGCTCACGGAGGAACTCCAATCCTTTCCTCTTTCTTTCCCGTTGTGAGGCACTACATTCGACTCAAAAAATGACATCAGATTTGAAAGAAACCAAGAGGGAAGTTAAAACTATGTCATAATTAGTCCTGATTGATGCTGTGTCTTTAACATCCCATAATTAGTGGATGCAGTCTTTCACACAGTCAGAAAGGAGAAGCGGGTGGGGGGGGGGTGGGGGGGGTTTTGTGAGCTGAGGGCCCTGTCCAAACGTTCAGGCTTTGACAGAAACTTGTTTTGGCACGCACACCCCGAATCAATTAGCGTCTGAGCAACTGCAGTATCTTCTGGGTAATTGTGTCATTCGATTGTGCGCGCACTAATTAGCAAGCTTCAGGAACACTGGCTTTCCCCCTCTCAGACAAGGGATGTTTTCAGCCGGGTTTTTGGGTCCTTTCCAAGCCAGTGGGCAGGCTGGCGGTAATCTGTATGCACAGTGACCGTGGTCAGTTGTCGTTATGATCTATGGCCATCGAGCGCAAATCCTGCTCAAAGGCGTCCACTTCCGGGGAGCCAGCCCCCCCTCCTCTGCATCCCACTGTGCCCCTCACCCCTCTTTCTGCCCCTCGCCACTCTCCCAGCTTAGACAATGCCCACACACCACCACCAGACTTTCATTTTTTATTTTATAAAAGAGAAAGTCTATTTTTATGTGGGTATATTTGTGTGTGTGTGGGGGTAGATGTGGGGGTGGGGTGGGTGTTTGTACTTTGACCATAGTCATTTCTAAAGGCTCTCTCTTAGAGTCACTCACATTAATGCAAATACTCTCTATCTCTATCTCACTCATTCACACTCACTCACACATGTCCACACATTCCCTCTACAGGGACTTGTCTTCAACAGCCCAGCAGATTAGGGGTCAGTCATGGCCCCTCCAACAGACACAGGACCACCTCCATCCCTCACACTGGCTCCTCATGCTGGACAGATCAGGATCGGACTGCTGGCCCGTTTCCACGGGCAATGCTCAGACGTCTCCACTACGCACAACGCAAGATGGCAGATTCGAATCGTGACCGAGCAAGAACGGCATCTGTCTGCACAGTCGGCACTGTCTGATCCTCAGTCAAATTGTCTTAAGCTAAAAAAAAAACAAAGCCGTCGCGGGCCGTGCGAAAGGCCATGACTCGGCGAGACGGGCCGTCTGCTCAGAGCATGACTCGACAGGAAGTGACAGGGGAAGAGGAAGAGCTGGCAGCCCACCAAGTCAAACAACAATGAGAGACAACAAACCCTCGGCCGCATGCCACCAGCACGCCGCCGCCCGCCCGTCAGCAGCAGTGGGGCGGAGTGCACGTGAGCATGTGTGTGCTGGGGGGTAGAACACACACGGTGTGTACTGGAGGGAGCTCATGGAGGGACAGGGGACAGTCAGAAAAGCCCTCCCCACTTGTTCATGGAACATGATTTCCACTATGTAGCACTCTATGTAAATGCATGCCTCCATCCATCCATGTGTGTGTGTGTGTGTCCGTGTGTGTGTGTGTCCGTGTGTGTGTGTGTCCGTGTGTGTGTGTGTGTGTATGTGTTCTAGTGGGTCCGCTTTTGGCAGAGCAGGGGGGGGACAGACAGAGGACAGTCGGCTGGATTATGTTTCACAGGGTCAGTCCCAGACCAGCGAGATCGTCCAAGTCCTCCAACAAGTGTGCGCTTGCACAGAGGGCGGCTCTCTGCTAAATACAGCCATTCATATGGGCTGGGAGTGGTGGCGATGGAAATCAAAACACCAGCTGAAAATATACGGGGCCAGGGACTAATGGTGAGGGATATTATCTCATTACAAGGCAGTGGATTCACAGGGGAACTTCAATACACTACCACTATTATTGTCAACTATGACGGATGAGGGGGGGGGGGGGGTTCTACCTCTTTTTACTGGCTCCTTTGCTATGATGTTTTCATTTTTCTGTGAGCTGCCGCTTATTTAATACGGTACGGTGCGATTAGAGGGAAGAGCTCCAGGAATGTGTCCCAGGTCTCCCACAGCGCTAATGCTCAGTGCTCCTCACAGCTTACTTCCAAAACAGACTGTCACTTAGAGTACAACTATATCATAAATATGGAAAGTGCACCACCACGGACGATAATGACAACCCTTATTCATAAGTAACAAGCTTGACAGCATAATTTTGGTTATGGCTTCATATCTAATTATCAGTGTGGCCTGTTGGAGTTATAACTTACATTAGGCCAGGGGTTTGTGTATGGAAATACCGTTCTCCAATCTCTCCAGTGCACCACGTCGCCCTTTAGCTTCGCTGACTGCTGCACGCTCAAGGCCTCAGTCTTTGTCTTCTCTAGTTGTTTCCCAGAGCATGAGTTACAGCTCGGCCACTTTCACTGGTCAGAAAGCATGAGGAGGACTCCTTTTTAAACAAGTGGAGGTCAAACTCTTAAAAGTGTGCAGAACTCAGATCCTCTATGGAGTCCGGCGTTGTGGTGGTGGTGGTGGTGTTGGGGTGGGGGGTGAGTGCGATGGGGACGTGGGGGCGGGGGGAGGGGCTTCTGTTTTGTATGCGGCACCTTCTTTCCCACTGCGCGCCGTAGCCATTTCTTTTCGCACTTTATTTCCTGAATAACAAACTAGGGGACGTGAGGTGAAAGCGCGACGCGACGCGGCAGCGTCTCTCGAGGACACACATCGGGGGGCTCGGGCGTGGGATGGCGCCACGGTACTCCTATATTATGGGGAAGGGGGACTTTTAAGAGGGCAACACCACCCTGACCCACCGCCCCCCCTTGCCTCACTCCAGCCCCTGGTCCCCAGTGGGCGTGTAGCCGATAGGCCATTAGTGTGAAAAGAATTTGTCAGTTTACATGAGAGACGTGACCCCCCCTCCACAGGAGAGCATCACCCTCTGGGTCCCCCACACATGGCAGCAGATTAGGGTCTCTCACCCCTCTCCCACAGATCCGCTCTCCTAGTCTCGCTTTTGCTTGGCGTCTCATTCTCTTTCCTTCTTTCACTTGCTACCCACCCCCACCCCCTTCTCTCTCTATCTTACATACACATACTGTATGTGTGTACAAGAACACAAACAAACTCTCACATTCTCACATTCACTCAATCAGTCTAAGTACTTTCTTATCTGTAGTTTAAAAAAGGCCAAAAAAGGATATACACAAATTCACTGATGTTTTCCCCCTGAACAAACACACATCAGTAGAAAAAGCCAACATTCCCCTCCCATTCTAGAGCTGCTGCTACTGCTGCTGCTGTTTGGGTAGCCCAGGCATCTGTGAACTGCTGTTGATTGGTACGGATGCTGAACTGTGTGTAGCTCTGCGTTTGCTGGGAGTCCAACTAAATATGTTGTGATCCATGAGAGCCGGCGTGAGCAGCAGCAGCAGCGCCGCAGGGAGCAGGAAGCTTATCAGCGCGCGGCCGCCTCAGCTCATAAACGTTTATAGCCCAGGAATGCAGCCCTCGCCACACAACCCGCTCCCACCTTTTGTTGATGCATTCGCTGGCGCATGTAAATAGTTTGCATTTTGTTGATGTAATAACTTTCTCTCAGCCCCTTCCCTCCAACTAAGATTTATTGCCTTAACAACTGTTATCACCGGTGGTTTTCCCAGAAACAATTGTCTGGGATATTTGACCAAAGAAGGCAATAGAGAGAGCAGACAGTGGAATCCCTTTAGAGGATGCAGCACTGGAGAGATCAGACAGGGGAGGGGGAGATAGAGACTGGGAACTGGGAGCTTGGTGCCCTTTCACTTTTGTGGGATTATAATAAAAGTGTTTGCTCATGGAAGAACTGTGTCCGTGTACCCAAGTTGGACACACACACACACACACACACACACACACACACACACATACACATACACATACACATACACATACCCATACACACACACACACACACACACACACACACACATATATATAAATACCCATACACACACATACACACATACACACATACACACACATACACACACACACACACACCCACACACACACACACACACACACACACACATACACACACATGCAATAACATAACAGCACAGACTCACCACAACATATAAGTGAAACATTAGGTGAGACCACATTATGCATTTGCTCTTGCACTGTAAGTGTGTGTACGTGTGTCTGTCTGTCTGTGTGTGTGTGTGTGTGTGTGTGTGTGTGTGTGTGTGTGTGTGTGTGTGTCTGTGTGTGTGTGTGTGATACAGACTGTAATGGGCGATGACTCTCAGCTAACATACAAACACACTGAGCTGTGTAATTACACAAAATAAACACATCAATAGCACATACAAACAAGCCAATACGAGAAATCACGTCATTTGTTTGCAGTCGGCTGATTCACGTCGGACTTCGACTGGCTTCAAAGGGAGACTAAATGGGGCCAGAGGCTTCAAAGCCCCCCTCACCCCCACCCAGCCCCCCTCCCATCCATTTCAATAATTGCAGAGATGAAATAGTCCAATTTTCTTGAAAATTGAGGGTGATGCTGAATGCGGAGAGACATTAATGGAAAAGGCAGACCTCTGATCAAACGCCCAGCCCCCTCTCTCCCCCTCCACCGCCAATTAACCACCAGGGCCTGCAGAAAGAATTTACTTTTCTTTCCTTTCATTTCAACCCCCTCTCGCTTTTGAGCCCTTCCAAAATACACCTTGTCAGAGTGTCTTAAGCCCATCAGTGCCACACGCCTCTCTTTTCCTGCCAGACGCACTAATCCAGCTGCCATGCGGCTCGTCCACTCCAGGGCAGTGGCCACTGTCGTTGTCGCCATCGCGACGGCTTTCCGCTCTAATGATAGATTCCCCCAAACCCAAACCCACCAGCGCCGTCCTCGACTAATGTGGATCACTTATAGAGTTGAGGGGGAGTGACTGAAGACTGTAGCGTTGGAAGGGTAGAGATGAGATAAGACTAATGGAGAAATACACACACACACACACACACACACACACACACACACAGACACACACACACACATGCACAGACACACACACACACACACATGCACAGACACACACACACGCGACACACACACACACACACACACACACATACACACACACACACACACACACACATGCACACACACACACACACACATGCACACACACACACACACACACAGTCCTTGATGCTGCATTTATCTGAGCTTGCCAGCTAATGGACATGCACAGAGATGGTCCCGTGGCTCAGAAATGTGCGGTGCATGGCAGCCCTTCAGCAGGGAGCTGCGCTTAGCTCCTGCTCCTCCTCCTTGCTCCCCTGACAGCCCGGCTTCATCTCACTCACAGCCAATCACGTCGCCCCCTTTTTGTCTAGCGTGACAGCGGAATGGCGGCGGCAGCCACCAGGGTCTCCCCGGGACATACTGGGAAAGGTCAGCTGACAGACCTCTTCCTCCCTCCCCAGCACACCTCATCCTTCATCTGTCCATCCTCTCATCTCTTCATCTGTCCATCCTCTCTCATCTCTTCATCTGTCCATCCTCTCATCTCTTCATCTGTCCATCCTCTCTCATCTCTTCATCTGTCCATCCTCTCATCTCTTCATCTGTCCATCCTCTCATCTCTTCATCTGTCCATCCTCTCATCTCTTCATCTGTCAATCCTCTCGTTTGACGCTCACCTGAAAAAACACCTCTCTCTGTCTCTCTAACTGTGCATCCTGTTCCTTCCACATCTCCTCCTGACGAATTAAAACGCCATCTTCATTAAGGAGAGTGCATTAACAGCAGCAGAGAAGGGCATTAACAGCAGCAGATAAATCCATGTTGTCTAAGGGCTAACACCTCTCTTTCTTTAGCGGGGTATTTGTCTATGTCTCGGAAATGGCTTTGTCGGATAAATCAAAGAAAACATCTCTTTTATCTGCCAGTTGGTAACATATTACCGTTCTTCTTCCACTTTTCATGTCCCAGCGCCGAAAGCAGCTGATCCCAAGTGGGGAGAGATGGGGTTTGGGGATGATGCTGGTTTGTGCTCATTGTTGGTGACAGTGTTTTGGCAGCGTCGCTTTAATTAAGAAGTGGCGGCGTTGCGCTGCGCAGCTCTGCGCCGATGGTTTGGTGGTGGTGGGAGGGTGGGAGTCTGACCTTTCCTTCATCACATTAAGGACACGCTTCGTCATGTCCCATCGCTCACTGCATAAACAATGGCACAGGAGCACAAAACAACTGTGCTTATTTTGTGTGTGTGTGTGTGTGTGTGTGTGTGTGTGTGTGCACATGCATTGACTAATGTGTGTTTTCCAATAAACATTCTATTTCCAATCTGACGAGTGTCTGTATGTCTGTTTGTAGGCTATGTTCATTTGTTAAGAGTGGGTGTGTATGCATGTGGGTCAAATATTTGAATAGAAGCTCATTGTCTTTAATGGGTTGTCAAGACAACAGATAGTCTAATCTCACATCTCTAACACACACACACACATTAGCTAGATCTCTCTAAATATAGATCTTCAATTACTCTCTTAAAATCCTGATAAAATTTGTAATGTTAAATGTTATTTTGTTATGAAATGCATGTTGGAATCAAAATGCAGTATAAACATATCCAACATAAACTCCTTATCCACAAATCAGTGTTGGTCCACAAACAGATCCACTCAAATATGTGTCTTTATCATCGTGGCCTCGTATTGCTCATTCATCTTGAAGCTAGACTGGCAGAAAAAAAACATGCCATGGTGTTTTTCTAAAAGACTAATCAATCAAACTAAATAACTAATCCAGTTCTAGCAGATCTCTGTAAACATTCTGACAGCCCTGTCTAGTGCAGAGTTCTCTGTGGTGAATCGAGAAGAAACTATGATTTTTTAACTACTAAATGCACTCGATCATAAGCTTAGACCTGACAAACACATTTACAGAGTGTTGTGGCCTGTTGTGTCCTTACTAAAACATGGATGCCCAGCCTTCCACATGAGAACTGTCAAAGTGACTACAGCTCGGCCTCAACGTAAATTCAAACGTTCAGGCAATGAGTTAAAAATTGGCATGAAACAGAATAGGCCACTTGGCTGGACGAAGGGCAGGGCTTTTTTTTTAAGATCTGCACCGTGGTCTACTGGTTAGTGCCTGACCTGTAACCAGGAGGGTTGCCGGTTCAAACCCGACCAGTAGGGCACTGCTGAAGTGCCCTTGAGCAAGGCACCTAACCCCTCACTGCTCCCCCTCCACTCACTGTTGATGCAGGCAGCTCACTGCGCTGGGATTAGTGTGTACTTCACCTCACTGTGTGTTTCACTAATTCACGGATTGGGATAAATGCAGAGACCAAATTTCCCTCACGGGATCAAAAGAGTATATAGACTTATACTTATACTTACTTTAAAACGAAATTAGCCAGGTGACAAATAATGAGGGGTGTGTGGAAGTCTTTGGCAGACAGCAGAGGTGTGGCAGGCCCAGTGGAGCTATCTGGTGCTGTTGGCTTCTTTAAGAGACTAAAGCGCTAATTCCCATTGATTGGCGAGGACTGCCGAGTAAGGTTTTCATTTTTGCAAGGTATTCAACCTCGCTCAAAAAAAAAAAAAAAGTGCCGACTTTGTGCGGGGAGAAATGTCAGGTGAAGGAGAGAGATGTGCATCTTTTCCTGTTCTCCTTTCCTCCCCTTCCTTCTCCTCCTTTCCTCCTCTTCCTTCTCCTCCTTTCCTCCCCTTCCTTCTCCTCCTTTCCTCCCCTTCCTTCTCCTCCTTTCCTCCCCTTCCTTCTCCTCCTTTTCTTCCCCTTCCGTCTCTGCTCTTCCCCTGCTGCCCGCGGCGCCTGTCTCAGGAGGGCTCCCCAGTGGCCTCGGACAAAGACCTCCTGGCTGGCAGGGGGCGTCTCAGGGCTAACGCGTGACCCTTCCCTCGTCTCTTCTTTTTCTGCGCTCCTCTCATCTCCTCCTCTCCTGGTGCTATCAAAGGCAGTGGCAGCGCAGATGAAAAAGGAACGTTACAAAACACACATTCAAAAAAAAAAAAACCTAGAAAAAGTTTCTCTCCTGTCCTGTTCTTTAGAGCGCTCATTGCCAAAAGCCCAGACAGCATTTCAGATGAAACCCCACTCAGAAAAGGAGAAGAGGGCAAAATGAAAAGAGTGTCCAAATAAGAAGAATAAGAAAGAATAAGAAAGAAAAGATGAAAACACCAGAAATAAAAACACGCCACGCGGCACCGATGGGCGCTCCACACTTGCACACAAACACAAAACACATTTGACCTTCAATAGCAAAACAGCCTGAGACCTACAGTACCACTAGCTTACAGATCTATCGCCCCAACATCCAAAGAGCATTTGTTTGTGTGTGTGTATGTGTGTGAGAGTGAGTGTGAGAGAGACAGAGAGAAAGAGAGAGAGAGGGAGACGACATTTTTTCTGTGTTTTTGTGTGTGTGGGTGTGTAGTATCTGTGTGAGTACATTGTGTGTCTTTTGTCTGGACTACCTTTCAGTGACAACGCAACTGACTGGCAGTGAAGCTGCAGAATGCATTTTGTTCCTCCACTCACACCATCTGGCCTTCAAAACAATCCATTTCATCGCGGCAGCTCCAAACAGGTGTCCTGTGTATCATTTTCAAGCGACGCACTCGTAGAGGAGCGAAGGTAGTTGTGGAGAAGCCAATGTAGTGGAAAATGCAATTCCATGCCAGAGAATGGGCTTTATGTTAATTCAGTACAATGCAGAAAAGATGCACAAGAAACAGCAATAGTGTCACTGCTTGCACAATACCACACTGGGCAGAACAAGCACGAGCACTGAGGAGTTACACATGTAATGTAGATGACAAATTAAATATGTGACAGCAAAACCAAACAACATGTTCTACGTCAAAGAGGGTAAACAAAGTGTGCTGCAGTGATGATTAGTTTGCCAAATGTATGCCACAGTGTTTCCATGGTAACAGACCATGAGGCAGATTATGGGGTGTCACCAGCTGAAATGCCCCGAGTGAGAACAGAGATGGACAAAATAACTAGAGCAAAAGGTTGGTAGGACACACAATCAAATGATGTGTTTGTAGTCTGTGGGTGGGGTTTCCTTCAAATGTCACATTCATTTAAATGACTTGCTTGCATACGAGGCGATGGTTTTCAAACTATAACAGAAAGTTGGTCTCAATATGAGCACAACGGTTCATTAAGAAAGAGATGGAGACAAAGAAAAAGACAGAACCCATCGCCTGGGCAGGGCTGCAGGTGTGATCTTGAGGAGGAGAGAGGGAGGTGAGTGAGGCGAGAGAGAGAGAGAGAGAGAGAGAGAGAGAGAGAGAGAGAGAGAGAGAGAGAGAGAGAGAGAGATAGAGAGAAAGAGAGAGAGAGAGAGAGAGAGAGAGAGAGAGAGAGAGAGAGAGAGAGAGATGGTCAGAGAAACAGAGGGGTGGGGGATGTGTTGAAAAGCTGGACATAAGACATTGGGATGAGGGGGGATTTTGACGTGTTGAGACATGGGGCATAAGACGCCCCCCTGGCCAGGCCTGGTCAAACACTTTATATGTGTCCTTTTAGGAGTAATTACTCCCAGCAGGAGGTGTGGGGCTTCTTCTTAATGACAGCTGCTCAGACATACAGCATGAAAGAGATTGAGAGAGGAGGGGGGGATTTAGGATAAAGGAATGGAGAGCAGACCCAGGACGGAGGGATAGATGGAGGGAACTCGAGAAACAGAGAAAGAGGAGGGAGAGAGAGAGGGAGGGAGAAAGAGGGAGAATTGGGACAGATAGAGATGAGAGGAGCGATGGAGAGAAGAGGAGAGAAGAGGAGAGGGGGGGGTGTGGGCAGTGTGTCTGAGGCAGGGCGGCGTGCCACCTTCCAGATGGCGTTGTGATGTGGGCGGGCAGCAGAGCACCCTGGGAGTTGGAGCATGGAGCAGAGCCCTCAGCGCAGTACAGCGCAGACTGGCAGGGGACAGCAGCTCCACACACACTACACCATG
>NC_063193.1:24904094-24906594 GCF_017589495.1 Alosa alosa
GTGTGTGTGTGTGATTTGTGGGCACACACCGGAGGGTCAGATATCTCCACTACTCGTCTGGTGGGACCCAGCACAGGGCAGTAATCCATAGGTGCCCAGGGCGATAGCATTTCAGGGCAAAGCCCAGCCGCCTGGAGCTCAGCCAGACACACGTCACCCCTGTAGCTCTGCAGCCTTCACTTTACCTCAGCATCCTGCTCCCTGTCCATGACAACAGTGCCAACAAAAACACACATATTTATACATGTTTGGCGCCTTAAGCCTATAATGATTGCTACTTTTGGGTTTTGGGGAAATTATACAGAGTGAGAATTTTTTTTTTGCTGATTACTCTAGAATGTTTTTACATGACAAATGAACTGATGATGTGTATGATGTGTATTTATATATGTATCTCTCTGTGTGTGTGTGTGTGTGTGTGTGTGTGTGTGTGTGTGTGTGTGTGTGTGTGTGTGTGTGTGTGTGTGTGTGTGAGTGTGTGTGTGTGTGTGTGTGTGTGTGTGTGTGTGTGTGTGTGTGTGTGTGTGTGTGTGTGTGTGTGTGTGTGTGTGTGTGTTACATTAACCCTACTTGCAATATGTTTATTGTATTATTATGTATTACTTTTTAAATGAGTATAATGTTCAGAATGATTGATTACTACATTGCGTAGTTTTCCACTTTTATTTTTTTAATTTGTCACATCTAAATTGGTAAAATTTAAAATAAGCAAAGCAGACTAATTTTGATTTACACATCATATTTATCAAAATTGTATTTCTCTCTATAATTAAATTGATAGGCCATGATGCTGTCAGTGTGATTAGCGGGGTCAGCTAAGATAGCTGCATGTATTTCTGAGTGAGCTTGTCTCCTGAAGGCAACAGGACTTTTAAGTGCACTCGTAAATCATCTTTATTTCTTTCCTGGATGGATCAGAGCTAATGTTTCCATCAGAAGTCTTTATGACTACATTGTGGGATCTCATACATACTGTAAAAGTGCAGTAAAAAAGAGTGCTCCACCGGCCCTGAGTGCTTTCATTTGAACTTCTCATAACATGAACCCTGTGGCACCCACACAGAGTCGCTCGCCCCTCGCATGGAAATTCGGTGCTGAAATCCAAAGTAAATGTTTTGGTGAGCAATAAACAAAGCTTATTCAAAAGGGTGCCACTTGGCTCCTCCGTTCAACCGCACTGAGCTCGCCCGCTGACGTTACTAGCCCAACGAGAGCCCCCAGGCTCTTGAAAAGGTAATGGTAAACCGGCAATCTAGTACATAATGAAATGAAAACTCAATGATCTCACCGTTCAGCCTCAAATGACTAGGCTTCGACTAAAATAGGATTAACTTTGTGTGTGTGTGTGTGTGTGTGTGTGTGTGTGTGTGTGTGTGTGTGTGTTGCTGTGCGGACACTAATCTCAGACAAAGGCGCGTACTTGAAATACATGATTCTGGCGTAAGGGTTTCATGTGAAGGATTTAAAGAATTCCCACAAACCTCTTTGTGAACATTGTCTAAGGTTCGCCCTGAACCTCTCGTCCCTGTAACTAAATGCTCTCAGCTATTGTCCATGGGAACAAAGAAAAGCTGCCCCATAGTTAGCACGCTGTTTACCAGGGGTCAGCCACAGCGTGGGCAGGACTGAACCTCGGGACTGTGTGATTCTGAGCTCCTGATAAGGGGAAGTCCAGAAGAGGTGAACTGAACTCCCAGCCGGACACCTCAGGAGGGAATCACGGGACAAAACAAGACATGAGGCCTCACATCTGCCTGAATAGCTGAGGAATGGGTGAAAGATAAGACAGAGAAAAGGAAAGAATAGAAAACAGGATCGTTTCTGTCTTATTGTTGGAAAGGGTAGAGAACTACCTTTTACCTGAAAAAAACATCACCACACTTGAAGGACGTTACACACACACACACACACACACACACACACACACACACACACACGCACGCTCACAGACACACACACACACACACACACACACACACACACACACACACACACACACACAAACGCATACATAACCGCACACATAAAAATAACTTATTTTTCCACTTAGCGTTGAGGGAAGAAAAAACTAAATCAAATAAAAAACCAAGCTGTATCATTTTACAACTATAAACAAATTTATATGCGAAAGAACATCCACCGTCAACGTCCTGAAATTCCAAATAAAACTTGATCCACACTTCCCGACCCCCTCCACCTTCCAGAAGGTTCCTGCCGTATTGGGTACTGGTACCAGGTACTGACTGGCCCAGGCCCACTCCAACACACCCTTCTGGCCCCTCAGTGTCCAGACCAGTTAAACAGCCAATGTTGTGGCCCCCTTTCGCCCTTTTGTCGTCCCCTTCTCACACACAACACACACACAACACACACACACACACACACACACACACACACACACACACACACCCCTCCCGACTGTGTCTGCGGAGGCCTGAAACACGCGATCCTCTGGTGGCTCATGCTGCTACCGCTCCAGCTTCTCTCTCTCTCTCTCTCT
>NC_063193.1:24911594-24999094 GCF_017589495.1 Alosa alosa
ACACAGACACACACACACACACACAGGCACATATATACACGTACGGATGTAAAAAAAGTACATAACTGTAGGTGAAGCTAGATATTCACTCATGTGCAGAACATAGCTACAGGCTGTACATCATGGAGACAGCCACTACAAACCAAGTCACTTCAAATATTCCCCATGTCTC
The DNA here is from genome assembly GCF_017589495.1 of Alosa alosa. Classification (NCBI taxonomy): domain Eukaryota; kingdom Metazoa; phylum Chordata; class Actinopteri; order Clupeiformes; family Clupeidae; genus Alosa; species Alosa alosa. Next base: position 24,911,767 of record NC_063193.1, read on the forward strand.
TCTCATGTTCTCCACCTCTCCTGCATCTGTGTCCTTTCATTTGGTTGCTCTCATAAATATGGATTTTCTCTCCGTCTTTTGTTTTTCCTACCTCTTTCTTTGTCTCTGGATATTTCTCTACCTCTTTTTTCCATTCCCCCTCTCAATGCTTTTTGCTCTGTTTTCTCTCTCTCTCGTTTCTCCAAGCCCTCCATTTCCACATAAGCTTCTGCCCTGCATTGTGCACCGCTGCTTTCACCCATTCTAAGAAGAGTGTCTTAACAAGTTCAGCCGTGAACTCCACACCAATGTTTCCCCCTTCTCTCTCTCTCTCTCTCTCTCTCTCCTCTCTCTCTCTCTCTCCTTCAACACTTTTTTTTGCTAATACATGCATACTTTCAGGCTGTCCCATGGAGTGGCGAAGCGAGTGCCTGTAGGAACAATGGCAGGCTTTGAGCTCTGCTTGAGCGGTGTCCAGTGAGAGAGGCTCTGCTCGGCTGCGGCAGGCTGTGGCGCTAGCGACCGCTTTGTGCTGGTGCCCTGCTCTCTGTGGCCCAGCAGCCAGATAGACTGAGTGCTTGTTTACGAGTTTGTTTGCCACTCTGGCTCTGTCTCTCAGCAGGAGAGGGAGGATCGACACAATTGGCTGTGAAGATGCAATTAAAACAAACTTGTGTAATTAAGGTTTGAGAGAGGACTCAAAGTTGTGTTTTGTTTCAGAATTACACCATTGTGAAATTTCTTTTTTTTTTTACTTTTTTTTAGGCCATCGCTGTTGTGGTTGACACTGCATAATTTAGAGAAAAACAGCAATTTCCTTGTTTTTAAATAACAAAACTGAAACCAAACGTGATAAACTGTCCCGATATTTTGGCTCACGCTGCAGTACACTCATTTAGGAAAAGTACAGCAGACTATTTTAGGTCAAACTAAATTCCTTCACAAAAACCAGATTAAGTGACAAACTCTCTGTTCCAAACAATGACTATACTGACCTGCTGGTAATTACTAATCATTGGCGTCGTCCTACATTTATTGCAGCGGGCATTCCTATTGTCCCAAACAAACCCTGACTGCTACACTCAACAAAGCCTAACAGAGATTCTCCTTAAGTCAACAAGCTCTATAGACGTAGTAACCTGGTACCATCCAAACCAAAAGTACATATTTTTCACAATGCATAAGACTGAACATAAAAACGCATTTTTTCACACTTAAAATTATGGAAAAAATGCTGCCTACATCCAAAAGTATGGAAAATGTCCGACAGACTTATCCTTGGAAAATGTGTCTGGAAAACTGTCAGTCTCAAGTGGTTCCAGTTTCCAGTTTTACCACCAGCACGGGTCTTACTCTTGTCAAATTTCAAGCGAGGAAGAAGCATGACGTTACAACATAATTTTAGGGAAGCTAAGAAAACAGCTAGCCTTGCCTCGGAGGGACGAATAAGGTAACATGAATAGAAATGAGATTTCCGAGATGCAATGTGAGACAAAGAGCCCTCCCTGGGTCAACGTTACTGCGGTAAACATGATCTAAAACAGTTAAGAGATATAATTAAACAATAGCATTTATTCCAGTCTTGAGCCAGAATGTCTAGACAACACTAGATGAATGTAGGCAGCCAATGAGCATTCAGTGTTACATGGGGTGACACAATCCCCTGGAAATACGTGGACACAGGCCATGTAAAGCAGCTTTGGTGCCATAGAGAGAAGAGACCAGCTATCTATTGTGTCACCAGCTTCTTTCTTATACTCATCTTTGTGTTCACTGAGGGGAAGACAAGCCATTGTCTCACGGCTTTGATAGGGAAGGCTTGGAGATGAGTGACAGTTCTGGGTTGGGGGAGAGGCCCCCAGGATCCAGAGCAGCACCACTGTGTGGCAGGGAGGAGGAGTGCAGCAGTATGGTACAGAGCCTTGGGCCTAAGACAACCTGCCAGACAAAAGCCACAACACACTCCAACAGCGGACAGGCTTCATAAACACAGAAATTATCGTTAATATAGTATCAAATTAATTCTCAGCTATGGGATATTCAATGTCCGTGAGATACATCCAACAAAAAAATCTCTCATCTCATTCAGCTGGATTATCCAGCGTCACAGAGGAACAATTACAACACAGTGACCCCTGAGCTGGATCCTGTATTGTCCTCGTCATGACAAAAGAGAGTGCAGCTCACTGGTCACCTCCAGCTCTCTAAAACTCGCTCATGGACAGCTAATCCTCGTCATTTCCATAGTCTACTCACAAAACACAGGACACACACTCTTCAAAAACACAGGACACACACTCTTCAAAAACTCAGCTCTCTCGGCACCCTCTGTTCACTTGAGCCCAGCTGCCATTAATGATATGTTGCAAAGGTTGATGAAACGCAATGCCAACGAAAGGTCTAAAATGGCAGCCATGTTTGAACTGCATAAAATGGCTTCATATTTAGAAAAAGAAATGAACAGTGTTCCAGCACAAAAAAACTAAATTTCTGGGACACCCTGACCATAAAGTGAGTAACGTTCTCTTAGAGAAATATTGAGTCTGCTCCTAGAGCTCTGCCTCTTGTACTTGGAATCATGATTATCATCGAAAAACAACAAAAACACTCGTAAAAACTGCACAAGTGAAGTGAAAGTCTACTGAAGGAGAGTGATTTCATTTTCTCGATTTCATGAGCTAGCTTCACCGTGTATGCCGCTGTTCCAGCAGACCTTCCGCCGGACTATAAACATTTTTACAGTGTTGTTTTTCTTTCCTTCTGCCCCTAGTCCTCTGTTCCTCCGCGTCCTCCGTCCAGGACTGATTAGTCTACACTAATGAACTCTCGCTCTGTCAATCTTTGATCCCCAATGGAGCCCCACTGAGTAAGGGACAGGGAGCGGCAAAGAAAATAAACCAAGCAGTCATATTTTTTGGGAAGAGTATCAAAAGAATAAGCACCAAAAAGAAAGAAAGATGAACGCAATGAAAAAGAAAAAAAAAAAGGGCACAAAAAAGACAAGGGGTAGAAAAGGGTAGAGAAGGGTAGACGCCCTTGTGAGGGGATTAGATTAGAGACTCAACATGGCGGGTTTTTGAGTGCCTCTGTGTGTGTGTGTGTGTGTGTGTGTGTGTGTGTGTGTGTGTGTGTGTGTGTGTGTGTGTGTGTGTGTGTGTGTGTGTGGGTGTGTGTGTGTGGGGGACCATTTTCTGAAGGCTTGCCACTAAAAGCAGACACAAAGAACAGTAATACTGGACCCTTCCTAAAACGATACAAAACTAGCATGTAATTATAGTACTTGGACCAAAAACTGTTTCAAGATTACATATCACACTCATATTTTCTGCCTAAAAGATAACAGATAACAGAATGAAAAAAAAACAGAGACCACCTCACAGGAAAATAAGCAAATGTTAAGATATTCCACCAAACCGTTCAGTGCGGCATCTCTGTGGTGAATTCCGAGAACCGAGTGCTTTTGAAACCACTCCCTTTAGCTGAGGATAGCGACATTTTCTCGATGGTAGCTTGGTACTTAATGTTTCAGGCAACTGGGTCAACCTGGTTGAACTGTACATAGACAAAGACAGGTTCTGCAAATACTACCATTCAGTGTTTCCCATACATTGACTTATTTGTGGCGGCCCACCACAATATCAACATTGACCACCACACAATGATTTTCCAGGTTGTACTAAATTGTGCTTACAGTAAATCTGGTTAGCATCATAACCACGCTGTGCTAATTTGTTAAAAACTGTTGCATTCAAGTTAATTCTACAAACCAACCACCACAAATTGAATTCAATTCTGAAACACTGCCATTACAGTTGTGTACTTTGAATTCTCTCTAGCTGATATTAGATCATCATATCACACCCCCACAGTGTCAGAGACTAGACTCTGACTTTCAGAGGAGCTCTGAGAGATGAGGATGGACCTGCTGTGTGGGATTGTCCTCAAACGGCCCACAGTGTCATAGCCAGGCGACAGAGTGGCCGGACACCGCTACCAAACACACGGCCATCTCTTGTCCTGCCGGCCGCTCCTCCGACAGACGTGACCTCAGTGTGTCTGCAGCCCAAACTAGACAGCCCAGCTGGAGGTTCTGAGAAAATATCCTCAAATATCCAACTTGCATTCATTCATTTTCTCAGCCCAGCATGGTTCTGGGAAAAGACAAGAGCCAGAACAACAGGGGGGGAGAGAGTGTGTGTGTGCATTAGTGAAGGAGAAAGCAATGGGCACCAACAGAGAGAAAGAGACACGAGTGAATGAGAGAGAAAGCCATTCTCGGCTCGCGCCTTGACCGTTTGACAACGGAGCTGCAGACCATGAGGGACCCGTCCCAGCTCTAAGCCTTCGCCAGAAAGTCCACACACACACACACACACACACACACACACACACACACACACACACACACACACACACCCCCAAACTCATTAAGGCTAATTAAGCATTTCACAGCTTCTCTCCCCTGGCTGAGGTGTTACCCCAGCAGCCCCCGACTCAGCGCCCGACTCTGTGGACGTGACAGAACAACAGCACGCTGTCCTCTCCTCTCCAGCACAGCGTATGAGAGGAGGCCCGCACAGGCACACACACACACACACACACACACACACTGCCGTCTGTTAACCAGGCCGCCATGTCTGGCTCGCTCGGCCCCGCCGAGGATTGCTCTACGCCACACTTCTGCTCTCCTGCCCTCTGTCCAAGCGCTTGTAGGCATGAGGGAAGGCAAAGATGTTTTTTTTTGGTCCATCTGACCTCGGTGACACATACAGCGGTGTAAGGGAATGAGCGCAACCATATTTGTTCAGGCTCTGCTTTCATATTTGTTCACTTAGGCCTTTCGTTCCACTGCTTACCTCTTATGCCAGCTGAAGTTGCCCTGTGGCCCAACAAGCACCACTGAAGTAACAACAGCCGAGACACAAGCAACACAGTCTATCCACTCTGCAAAAAATAAAACTGTTTCCTTTCCTCCGGAAAAGGGCAAATTCAGAAACAGATGAGATGCAGGAAACAATTTATCTCTCATATTTAAAAGAGACAGGGGTTAAACGGATGAAAGTCTTTCAAATAACTGGGCACTCATGTTCTTTCAGAGAAGGCAAAGGATTGAATTTGCTAAAACTTTTTTTTATCTCAAGCTATTATTATTTGGTAAGTTTGTCCCCTAAGCAAAGGGGCCAATTGGCACATCTGGAAGGAATCATATTTAAAGTCAAAAAGCACCAGTCAACATTTCTTTAAAAAAATGTGTACACTAATGAAAATCTGTCCATCAGCATAACCAATCTGATTAAACTTGACTTTGCATTACTGTGTTTGAACTATGCAGAGAACAAATAAGCACATAGGCCCCTCTGAGAAGAAGATAGCGCGGGTTGGACCGTGCAGGCGCCCCGTCCACCCCAAGATCTGGGCTGACTGAGTGGCCTCTGCTCTCTCCCATCTCTGTCCCTATTCCACCACGGCCTGCTTCTGCCTCTCTGTCTCTTGTTGGACTCAAAATCTTTCTCGAAGTGGTTTTCTATTTTAGATTAAAGTTTTTTTTTTTATTTAAACTAGAACTATCCGTGATTAATGCACTCGAAGCCTTCTGTATAATCTTTGTCTTTGATGTTATTTAATTAAATAATTTATTTGTTTATTGGATTTCTAAAATAAAACTGTGTCTATAGAGATAATCTGTACATTTACCAAGGTTTTTTGCTAACATTCAACAACAGTGAAACTACGCTGACCCTTTGACTGAGGAACTCAATATAGTAACTTCAAAAGGCAGAATTAGCTCAGTTCTTGAATGCACAAAAGGCAAAGGCTATGTAGAGACCTTGAAGGTACACATTTACAAATACTTTCACAAAATCTGCTTTGTTCCAAGTAGTGTCTATCAAATCCAGAAAGAAAGAAAGGAAGAAAGAAAGAAAGAAAGAAAAAATGAAAGAAAGAATTTCATGACAATGAAATGCACAAAACAGACTTCTCCACAAAAGTGAGGTGTGTGCCAAAAACTAATTCAGGTATTTCTGTCTCAACACTGTATCAAACTTACTTTTTATTGTATTGCAATTTTATATGTTGTGGTCAAAACTTTGACAATGAACGGGAAAAGGCAAGACGAATGACTTTATTTTCTCTTTTCAGAGTAATAAATTAAGTCTCAGTTTTTAAATATTTTCCTCCAGGTTTACGCAACATTGAACTGAATAATTTGATAATAAATAATTCAGTGATCATACACTTCTGTCATGTTGTTGTGTAGCAGTAAAGCATACTGATCTGCTTATTGGTAACCCGGTCACATTGTAGGCTTTACTGGTGCTCAATATTATATTTGTTCTTCCGTCAAGTAATTTCGACAAATTATTGACTTTCTAGCTAGTTGTCTCTGTGAAATTGCCTCTTCGAAGAAGAGCGCACGCCGCGAATGAACAAGTGAGAGTCAGTATACATTTCCACAAACATTTGATTCTTTTGTCGATATACAAATGTGACGCTAAATGTAGGCTACTAAGAAAGTAGTAAGCCTACACATTTTCACGTGAACTATGAAGTATGAGGAATCTGACAAATGATATTCATATCTTAATTTTTTTTCTTCATAAGTTTCTTCTTTTTTCGTGTATTCCCCCTCCTCTCAGCTCAAACATGGGCAGGTCCATCGTTGCGCACATTGTAATATTTCATTTCTCACTACTAGGGTATTGCTTTTATTCTGTTTGTTGTCACTTAACAAACTCAAGAAAAATTGAACGTTTTTGTGATTGGTGTTGCACACTGTCTCTTAATGTCGTTTCTAAAGGACCGGGACAAATCAACATATGAGGCGCGAAAATAGATCTGTAGGCCTAGGAAAAACGTGATATTTTGATCATTCAACTCAATGACAACTAGTCGATGGTGGACCGCAGGTTAAACAAACCTGTGCTTGTCACACACATTCTTCACGAAAGCAGTTATAGAAAAGAAGAAATTCGTAACACTGTTACATAAACATGGACAATAGCATGTTAAACTGAGGTAAAGTTGTCATATGTTGTCTGTGTTGAGAGACTTTTGCGTAAACCACAACATATGCTGTTTCAAGTCTGCTACCTGAATTACATTCACGATGCAGTTTCTTTCATTTCAACGAGACAACTGTGTAATGTAGGCTAAGGATATTTTTGCTATGTCTCCGGCCAAATTTCATATGCCTACTAACATCTTTTATGTTACCTATTTCAAATGTGCAATGGTCGGCTACGGATGGCGCCTTCTGCGATGACTGCTAGTGTACTCTAAGCACCAGTAGCCGTTATTTGACATTATAATGCATTTAGCTGTCAAGACCCTTTTCGTACATGTATTTTGGGCTTTAATTGCTTTACGTTACAGTGACGTGATCTCGGCGCAGGAGTCCGCGCTTTTCCCAAAAAACTTACCTGGGGTTGGTACGGTTCCAGTAGACGGCATAGCGATCAGCCATCACCTTGGAGCTCGGCTCCTGGCTAAATACACACATCCAAAGGACCAGGCAGACGAAAATGACCATTTCCACTTGCAGCATAACTACAGTAAAGTTCGTCACGTACTCCTTCGATGTGAACCCGGGGATGCTGCTCTTACAGCCTATGTGACACCTTAGCGCTCACTGCGCTTTTTCTCACATTGAAAGGCCAGCTGGTGCCTATGAATGTCAGCTTCAGCTAACGATATCTGCAAATGCTGTGCCCAAGAATCTGTGTTCGCTTGAGGGATAACTTGAAGTCCTCACTTTTTGTATGAATGGCACAGCAGTGACAGGGCAGTGCTGTCACCAAAATCGAAAGTCACTCCCGTTGGTCTAAATCGGTATGTCTATACCCGAATATGTACCTTTCGGTCACGTATTGCAATACGTTTTCAGCTTGTTTGCAATAGTGTGAAAATGTGTTGTGTCCAAATAATGAAAATGCAAGGCGAGAGTAAGAAGCAGTATCACATCATAGATCAGGCGATCCGTGATCTCCTCAGAAAATATGTCTTTATGTTTGATGGCTGCCACAGCATAAAATGCTTGTAGAAACAATCAACAGCGCAAGGTTAAAAGTCCTGGAATCAGAAAAACATCGTACGTGTCTCCCGTGTCGGTGACTCGGTTCTGCTCCGTGCTGTCTGCTTACTCACTCACCCCGTTCAAGTTCACTGCGCCATAAAGGAGCGCCGAAAACAATCGCGTATCATGTCCAAATGTCCCTCTGATCTCAACGAACGCACCGAGCGGAGCTTGTATCCTCTCTCAACGATGTCTTGAAAGTGTCAAGGATGAAGCAGGGAGGAGTCCTTCTCTAGGGCGAGAGTGGAAATGCCTTCTCTTACAAGTAGAAAGATATACAGTTGGCGAAGAAGTCCCGGAGTCGAATGTCAACATTCCTGCGCACCATCCTTATTATGGGAGGAATAAGAAATCAGATGAAGATCATGTGTTATTTCAGTCTAGTTTCAGGTTCGGGGAATTAAGGTGAGACCAGAGCCTGCCAGGCACTCGCCGACTCCGCAACTGTGGGTTCGCTCTCGGGCGAACGCAGAACCGTCCCATTGGTCTAAAATTTGAATGGGCGTTACGCTAACAAAACAAAAACCCTCCTCTAACCTAAACTAATTCAATTATTGAAAGGTATCTGGCTTCGAAGTCCGAAGAACTGCCAGATGACAGTACCAGTTACATAGACTACAAGAACATATTGGTATGAGCTACAGATTGGCTTTATGGTGAGTTATTATGAGACGTAATTTAAATTATCCTGACGTTTTAGAGGCTTTTGGAAGTCCCATTCCATTTTAGAGTGAAGTGACATTCGTAACTTTCTCAGTGCAAAAGTACGACCGATAAAATAGCTACATTGGGACCAATTTCAAGTGACTGTTTAGTTGACGTTTAGCTCAACAGATAGACTGCAGCTGTCGATCCGTCGGAAATGCAGAAGCTAACTTCTGATTCAACATTTATTTGCATCGCTCAAATAAAGTAAGCAGAAATAAGCTCTGTCGAAATAACGTTCTAGCAGACAAATGCTGAGCTGGATATGCTGAGAAAATATACTGGGGAAACTGAGTTTGATACAAGAGGAATCAAATGTAGTATGTAGCCTACAGCTGTTGTGTATCTGTAAGGTTGTTCTACAGACCGAGACCTCTCTATCATAGTGCATCAAACGCACATGATTGTAAAGTTGTTTTGTGTAATTAAACATGTCAAAGCATTGGAGAATTGGAAACTTGTGCGAGGACAAAAAAATATTTGACGTCTATAGAACATTTTGCCCACACAATAAACGGCCTTTGCTGAAGGGCTGCGCGAGTGGTCTGTGAATTTCCTGCAATTAATTGATAGTGAGTGTGTGTGTGCGCGCGCGCGCGTGTAGCCTGCCCAAAAGCCTTATACGCCACGCAGTGGAAGACAGGCATGTGTGCGGGTAGGTTTGCAGTTTGCACCACCCCTCTCAAGGCAATTCTTGACATGCTACAATCCCGTTTTAATACCCTTTTAACGGAAATAATCGCACTTGCATGTAGCCATATGTGTTGCTGAGAAGGTGTTTTAATGACATTTAAAAACCTGGATTAAAGGTTCTGTTAGTTGATCCTATTTAGTAGTATTATGCAGTTATTCCCTGTCATGAAAATCTAACCAAAACAGTTTTCTTTGGTAAAAGTATATTTATATAATCAGATAATTCATTATTTAGCATTTATAAATACAAATAATTAATTTTCATTATTCCGACCAGGCTGGTGAGGCTAGTTGATTCTCTGATTAGCTCAGTTAGCTCTGTATTTCTTTTTCAGACAGGCACAGTAGGAGATGCCTCTGGCTGATTTAGCAGGACCTCATAGCTCTGTCCCTCGGTTGCCAGTGTAATTCTGGTCACTGTCCGTGGTGGGGAGGGCAGAGCTCTGCCAAGTTCACACCCACTTTACAAGAGCTGTTTTACCAACCCCACACCACACTCACAGAACCCCGCCACCCCTCCCCTCCTCTTCTCTCTCTCTCTCTCTCTCACACACACACACACACACACACACACACACACACACACACACATACACACACACACACACACACACACACACACACACAGAACATACACACACACAGACACACACACGCACACAGAACATACCCACACACACACACACATACACACATACACACACACAAACACACACAAAAACACATACATACACACACACACAAGCACACAGAACATACACACACACACACATACACACATACACACAAACACATACACACACACACACACACACACACACACACACACACTCCCTCTCTGCCTCTTCTCTCTCTCCTCCTTACACACACACACATGCACACACACACACACAGACACACACACACACACGGGACCTCCCGCTGTTTCCATCGGAGCAGCTCTGGGACGCTGAGATTCAGTCCATTCCTACAACTCCCAGAATCAGAATCACAATGGGCATTTTTGATTACTTTTATACACCATATCATTTTCCCCCGAACACGGGGCCTGAGTGTGCATTTCAATGGGAAATAAAAGTGAGTTTTGAACTCCATCCCAGAAGCACATTTATTTTGATGGATTGTTACGCTCAGAAGAGGAGAAAAGAGGGCGAAAAAAAGAGTCAGCGGCGCTGCGTTAATGATAGATGTTTCTTCTGATTGATTTCGCAGCTGCACGAGACAAGGTCAGCCGGCGGGTCACATTAGTGAAAATCACGGCGAGTGACTTTGCCGAGAGCTGTGAGAACAGCTCCAGGATTAGTATTAGCCTTCAGAGGCCAAGCACTGCTCCTGCTTTGCCCGGTTCCTTTGGTCTACTGTATACAGGGAGTCAATTACAGTGCCAGGTCACTATCCAGACTCTCTTTGCTCTGCTCTGCAGGCTAGCTTAGGGTCAGTGACAATAATGCGATTTATTCTTTAGGCAGATTTAATCTGGAACTAAATATTTTATCTGTGATTAAACTGACTTTCTCTAATAATTGGGAGTGGTTGCCTAAGACACAGCTGGAAATGCTGGTGACAGGGTGCAGCTGCACACCCACTGACTGTCCACGGTGTAAATCACAGGAAACAAACATGTGTTTCTAAAGCCAGTTAGCATTCAGGATAGATTGATCCAGCCAACATCATACTCAAATAGCATAACTCTAATACTATAATACTTTTTTTACAGTATTTTGTTTGTTTACAGTATTTTACAGTGTTTTAAATGAATATCATATTATTAAGTTACACTCTTTGGGTTGTCACCTCTGTTTGAATTTCCCCATGGGGATCAATAAAGTATCTATCTATCTATCTATCTATCTATCTATCTATCTATCTATCTATCTGTGGATCAGCAGAGCCGTTCTGTTCACTGTAGATGGGTTGATGGCCACGTTCTGTTATGTCTGCGGGCTAAACATTAGGCCAAGTTTCAAAAGTGTGCCTTGGGTTCAGGTGACCAGGTGTGTGGGAGCTAGGGGTAATGTGCCCAAGTGTGCTGCAGAAAAGTGTGTGTTTCAGTATGTGCCAAAGGACATGCAGCTAGGTTAACCATACAATACAATTCCTCCTGAGTTATCTGCTCTGCTGTGGGTTGCTGTGAGCAGGCTCCTCGGAGTGCTTCTTAATCAGCCATTAATCAAGACGTTCACGCTTGGCTGACTCCGACTCACAGGCCAAATGGTTCTTTTAATTAGCAGACTAAGTGCCAGGTGCAACAACTGCAGAACAGACACACCACCCCTCCAATTCACCGGACACCTCAGCACAGACACGTTTACGTTAAGTATCCTCTGGGGCTCACACACTGCTGGAATGAACACAGTGCACACCTGTTCCCATGGCACTCCTTACCTTTCTACAGGCTAGCTGGACATGCCGTCCAGTTCCAAGCTAAATCTCCATCCAACAATCAAGCCCCAAGCCATGGGCAAATCATAGATATCTCCGGTGAGAAGAGATAACAGACAGTTCTCGATTGCATATCTTCTTACAGAAAGGGCTAGGCTTGTACTGTTAAGATAAGCTGTGTTTCTCCCTATACTTTCTTGCTTTTGATGAAAACGTTGTTGAATGAAAATCAATACAAGAAAAGCCTAGCACAGTGAACTTGTTTTGTGGTGCATACCACATCCTTTTCACATTATACCACAGCTCGTTCTCCTCAAATCATCCATATCTTGGGAGCCAAAGGGTCTTCCCAGCCAAATAATTGAAACTATCAATAATCTAAAAAACAAAATATTGCAAGTATGGTGGAGAAAGTATCTGGAAAGCTTCCAGACATTCTTAGAGGGGAGAATTTTTGACTTCAGTCCAAAGTCACTTGTCTGGCCATTTCACACTCTTATCAACCTTCAGCTCCACCAAAATGGCAACAGCAGTAGATATGAAATGTCTGTCTATCTCTATGCCCTCCTTTCATCCCACTCTGCACCTTTCCCTCTCTTTCCCTTCCTCTCTCTCTCTCTCTCTCTCTCTCTATTGAATTTGAGATTTTATTATCACACTTCACTAATGCACTAAAGCCATTACAAACCAAATCGCCATGGCATCCTATGTCACTGGAAAGACACCTTGGGTAGGAGGCAGTCCTGGGAGAGGGGTGGGGGAATCAATGCAATGTGCTAACTGGATCTATTTCCTCAGGCTTACACCCAGCTGAATACTGATGATGAAGAGATTCATGGCCTGCGACAGCTATTAGCACACTCATTTTATTTTTAGTAAATGAAGGTGAGAAAGAGAGACAGAGAGAAAGAAAGGGAGAGAGAGAGAGAGAGAGAGAGAGAAAAGACTTGAGGAGAGAAGGGAAGCGGGTGCCGTCTGGCTAGTGAGAGGTAATAAAATGCTATTGTGAAGCGTAGCCAGCTGTGAACCACGTTCCAATTTGACTTCCAAATGTTTCCTTTTTATTTTCAATATAGAATTTATTCTGGTTGGTCATCGCTGTATGCTTTTGGCAGACTCGGCCGCCCAGTTTTGCCCAGCGTGCCGTCGGATGCTGCCAATTGTAGTGCCATTACAGATAGTTTATATGGTTTCTGAAACCCAGAGTTTGCCAAATATCTCTTCAGACAAAGCGCTGGCAGCCTGTGCTAGATGCAGCTGATTTATGAGAGGTGGGGTGGGGGGTGATTCAGGGGAAACGGGTGGGATGAGTGAGGACAATGACAGCACCAGCCTCCTGGATCCAACAAACACATATCATGTGCATCTTCTTAACAACATCATCATTTCCACTGGAATGCATTAGGAGTGTTAGAAATATCTGTTTTGTGATTCGATTATGTGAAATTTATGTCAGATGATGTCGAAATGTCACAATACTGGGCGCAGTCAATGCTATTAGGGAGCAACAAGCTGTAGGCTCACACACACACACACACACACACACACAGAGAGACTGTAAGCCACCCATGTAGTGGTGTGCGGCTGTGAAAGCCTAGTTGTTTTCCAGCTCCTTTTCTCAGCTCTCAGTCCTCACCTCTCATCTTTCCAGCTGTCCTCGTGCCTCAGCTTCTCTCCTGGCTTTCCTCCTTTACGACACACGTTCCTCCTCTCTTTCTCCATGGAGATCGCTCTTAACAATATGTTTTTTACTATCTATGTGGCCTCCATCACATTACAACAGTAAAAGTATCAGCAGATTAGTATAGACCCTGTTTGTGTTTGTGTCTCTGTGTGTGTGTGTGTGTGTGTGTGTGTGTGTGTGTTTGCATGTGCTTGTGTGTGTAATGTTTGTATATAGTAAATTCATCATGAAAAAAAATAATTATGAACTCTGCAAGAGAGAAGGCACATGTGTATAAAATCCGAGCATAATTTCTTAACTCTTGTCCTAATTTCTTAACTTGTCTCTGCATGTGTGTGTGTGTGTGTGTGTGTGTGTGTATCTCTCTCTCTCTCTCTCTGTGTGTGTGTGTGTGTGTGTGTGTGTGTGTGTGTGTGTATGTATTTGAGAGAGAGAGAGAAAGAGAGTATTGGGCTTCCTAATGATGGGAAATTGCAGTGGTCCTGCTCCAGGTCTCCACTGATGTTTCTGCTACAGAAACCTTGTTTAGTTCCCCTCTGCTGTGCATGCAGCTGTCTGGCATTTCAAGCGATACAACTACACCCCACCACCAGCCTGATTATGCATGACAAATGCCAGAAAAAAATATTACAAGTGCTACTCATGACATCCTGCTGAAAGAAATACTTCTTCCTTTAATGCACACAGGGGCGTCATGCAAGCCAAAATGTGTGTGTGGGGGGTATTTCTCCCTCTGGAAATTTTGAAATTCTGGCTGCTAAACATACCATTTCAATGCAGTTTGGGAGGGACAGAAATACCTTAACAGAGCAAGTAGCAACCCTCCTCTATCTGAGGACTAAGCTAAAGTATCTATTTTGCAAGTTAATGTAAAATACATAGGTTGGTGAAAGAACTGTAAGCTCAAATTCAGCTCAGTGTAAGCTCATTAAAGCATGTTTAGACACACACATTTACACTTAGGCCTACTACACATGATTTTAAAAACAGTATCATTGCAGTTGTTATGATTTGATTGATATGTGACCTAAGAACAATCTTACATTAAAAAAGGAGCTGAGGTCTGACTTTGTGGTGATCAGAAATTAAATTATTTTAATCTTAATTCATGTGATGAAGGACATTGAAAGAAGTTTGACAGGTTTCAGTGCTGAGTATGGTTAACACTAAATATTTGAATATTTCACTACTAGTAATACATTTTTCATTACCATTATGGCAAGCAATAGGCTTCCTCATTTGTTAGTTACCTGCAAATCATGAGCAAGTGACTTGATGATAAGTTATGAGCACATGAGAGAGAGATTATTATACTTTCTTGCCCTCTACATCACGGTCATAGTGATCCTATTTATATAAAACATCTTTAGACCTCCTTTTGAACGGGTAGCCTATCCCTTTTCACTACATGGATTAGCTGCCAGATAGGCCTACTGTACGTGAAGAGAACAAGTGGAGAAACATCCAACGCGATGCCTTGGTAGGCCTAATGTTGGATTTTGTAGTCAATGCAAATTTAACACCCTCGTTTCTATGAAACTGAAAACAATTGAACCAGGAGATTTTGCCAAATATTTGTAAGAGTAGCCTAGGCTACGTTACACTGACACCATAGGCTAATGTTAACGTAATGCTCTGAATTCGCGGCCAACATCAAATCCATAGTTTTAACTTTTTGATCACCAAGTCAAAATTTCCTGGTCAACCACAAATAATTCCACTACTTTTTATTGCTTAGCTAGACTACCTACCACTTCAACACCATTGACTGTATCTGTTTAAACTGTTACTGTAACAGTTCAACTGTTCAAACTGTAGCCTTAAGTTAACTGTAGGCTAACAGTTCAACACAAGCAAAACATTGCAAGCTCAATGCACGTGTGAGTTGTTACGGGAACATACACAGACACCAATTTTAGGAAAAGGGCTGATGTTGACCGGTCTTCGGCTATTTTGCTACGGTTTATTACGCATCCAGAAGAATTCCTCATTTGAGTCGTTATAGGCTCTGGCTTATTATGGAGCATAATAGGAACCAAGTTATGATCAAAAAAATTATCAGGGAGGAAAAATCCGAGGGGGCACGTGCCCCCTTTATTTCAATGGGCATGACGCCACTGAATGCACACATTGAATACTATGGACCACTTGATTCATTTATAGTTTAGGTGGGCCTGTTTGGAGTTGAAAAGGATTTGTACACACCATGTTTCACTCGAAGTGCATTCGTAATCCTCTTTATTAAATGTATTTATTATCTTTTTTACAAAGCCCAAACATCTTCTGAAGGGTAAACAAAGATTACCATCGCACATCTGCTGGGACTGGAACCAGTGCAGGCTGACTCAGAGAGCTAATGCTAATGGGAGGGAACGCTAGCCTCCCTGGAGCTCATGGCACCAAAGCACAAGCTGGAGTGCTGTAAGTAAAGGAAATGATAACAGCCAGGGAGGCTGAGAGGTTTTAAATAACAAACTCTCAAGAGCTTGAGAGAAGAAGAGAGTAAGCCACCAACAAAGACAGAGGTAAGTAAGGTCAGTTAGGTTTGTTGTTGTTAGAGTTTCCTAGAGTTTAGAGGGTTTTTTCATAGACCTTTAAGCTTTGATGTGAACAATGGATGGATACTATCTCTGAGACTAGTTTTCATGTCATTAAAAAGCAGAATCTTAATAAGTTGAACCCTTCACTGGGATTCCACTCAAAAAACTAGATGAATGACTTGTAGCTCTGATTTCATTGTGTATCTGCAAAGAAGATTAATCTGTAATTACAAGTTAATTTTCCTCTCACTTTGTTCTGGGAAGCCAACCACCGAGTTAAGACTATCTGTCAATGATAAAAGCACAATAATGTCACAGTGTACACAGCATGCAAGTGTTCTTTTTAACATTTAATAAAACTGCCAGAGGAAATGAATAAGTCCTCTCACAATCAATTAAGTGGAATGACAGCAAATGTGTAAGTTATGACAATGTCCTGGATGGAGAGATGTGAATGGGCACAAGGCCATAGTGATAGCTGTGTGCAGGCTTCACACTGCCTGAAGTCTGAATTCCAAGGCAAAGCAAACTGAGACCGATTGGTTTGTTAGATGGGTTCACTGTATTTTCCAAACAAAAGAAAAGAAAAGAAGAATCCAGCTGACTGTAACCTCACTGAGTTCCGGGCAAATACTTGTACTTTTGTCTATTTCAGTCATTTCAGGCTCTTATTTCTTTCCGGCCCTCAGCTATAGGTTTTGCTTGGCATGTTCTCATTCACAACTTAACTCTTGTCCAGATCGGCAGCTAATAATATTGTAACGTTCGGTGCCAATGACGAGACAGTTTACCATTAACCGGGTTTAATGATGACTGTTGTCGGCCACAGCCACGCCACAAGAACACACTTTTACACTCACGAATAGGAGCTCCAACTCACACACACCTCCTTGTAATCTCCACTACCTGTTTCCCCCAAAACTACACACATTACCCCGGAAGGGGGCGGTACCCCAACCCTGGCCCAGGTAACAGAGCCTATCAGAACCATATACACATATACACGCTACAATATTTATGAGTATTTCCTTAATTTGAAAACATCTCAAATGCTTTGGACGCCAGTCTAAATATTCCCTCAGATATCAACAAGAAAAGTGATAGCAGACTTCCTGGCAGGACAGAATCATTTTTTGTGTTTGAAATATATGTTTAATTAGAGGCGGCTATGGACGTCTGGTTAGACAATGATGTTGAGAAACAAAAAGATAAGATTAAGGCAACGAGTTAGTCGCCAGAAAATACACAACCAGTAGACTTTTGGCAGACAGAAAACATCAGACATTACAGAGAAAGTATGTAAGTTTCATTCCAATTAAGTCCTGATTTACTCAGTCACACAATTGTGTCTGTGTGTGCTCCTTTATATAGGGAATGTAATGTGTGAATCGTTCAATTGCTGATGAGTCAGAGCTAGCCTGAACTGCATTCTAAACATGGTCTTATGTTATGCAACCTTTTATGCACTCAAAATATCACATTCTTGTGAGGGACCGAGGCGACCACCCCACGTTTAGGGATGTGCGCCACTGGATAAGATGGTGTTGAGGAAAGGCAGGAGACAGCAGTCCCGTACAAAAATATAGTCATTTATTGTCCAAAATTAACAGGCAGATCCAGGAGCACAATTGGAGTCCAAACATGAAATGCAGGGTTCTTCAGTCTACAAACAAACAGGTACTGTGCCATAAAACTAGGCATCAGGAACCTACTCTTTTCAGGCTCGCTGTCCAAACAAGGCGACCTTGTAACTTTGGACCTCACTTAATCCTTGCCTCAGCAAGCAAGGTTAACTTCACATTTAAACAAACAAACATTAAACTCTACGACTTCGCTGATTTCTGGACCTCAAGCTCTTCCGCGTGTTTTCCTGGTTCTCCTGTGTTTCCAGTCTATCCTCCCGGTGTGAAATAAACCCGCCTTTAAATAGACTCACCAATTACCCAATTAAGTCTTGTGCAAAACCATTTAAGAGGGGTGACGGTCTGTACCAATATACCCACACGTATATACCCACACATATAGACACACATACACAGCAATAAAATTACACCCTTCAAACAAATAAGTAAAAGGTGTGTGCAGGTGAAAGTGTGGTCGCAAAGTCTGTATTGCACACAGCAGTCTTTTAACAGCTTATAGGACCTTAGACAGGTGAAAAGGAGGGGGCTCCTTTTTGACAATTCTATACAATTATCTTGTGCACACATGCTAACGGTTCAATTCTTAATTCTGGCAATTAGCTCTACCTAAATTCTGGCGATAATATAATATTTGTGTGACTGCTTGTTTCTCATTTTCATGCAAACATGCAAAAATTATCATGCAAAGTGGAAAAATCACTAGAGGAATGTGTCGAGAACTTCACTGAAATTGGGCAAAAGTGCAATGGATTATTATTGTCCAAGGATTGCACCTTTACCGAAGTGTATACACACAGATGACAACATAATATCTTGTAAACTCATAGATTATCCTTAGTCGGTTAGTTGTCTTTACACAATCATAGCAAGAGTAGGACATCAAGAAATGGTAAGTGTGATAGAAATGTGTGAGATTTTGTACTGACATTCTGAAAGATAGGGAGTATATAATATAGGGAGTGAAAACACACCCACTGATCCACTGTAAATGGAACTTACTAGAAGATCTAGTCTTCATTTCAGACGAATCACTGTAAACATTACATTATGCTATCAGAGACTTTTAAAGCCACACACGGATTCACTCTGACAGTGCAATCTCCAACCACCCTCTTAATATCAATGAGGACTCAGGGAGGTGATGGCTATATGTGGTAGATCATTCCAAAATAAATCTCATGGTTCCAATGAAGACTGTGGACTAGACTGAAATTCAAGATGGCGCCTTAAGCGTCTCTGTTTTCTCACAGTGCTTTGTATAGTGTGTCATTCTTATACCCCTTTTGTACTTTTATTATTTTTCCTAATCTCTCTCTCTCTCTCTCTCTCTCTCTCTCTCTCTCTTTGACTGTTTGGTGCTCTGAGCTGAAAACTACAATGATTTATGTTCTACAGCCTAAATGTAGACATATGTTACATTACAGCTAACTAAAATGATTCACATGAATCCACAACATGCCGGCAGAACATAACCATGTCTAGACCTCAAGAGTTTAATCAGATTATTGCACACGTCTTGGATCACTGCACTTTCTTTTCGAATACTGCAAGTCTCCGAGGAGCTCAAGGACTTTGGCGTCCAACCATGCCAAATTACCCACATGGCCATTAATTATGTGTGTCATCTGCTGACAGGATGGGGACTTTGAGTGTACTCCTTCCACTGACAGATCAAACAGAAATGTTAGAATGGCTCGGATAGATGATCGAGATCTGGCAGGGACAAGCTTTTTCACAGCGTCAGCGCAGGGCTCCCACTACACCAGATCATTTGCATCATAAAACACCCTCGCGCTAAACTGTCATGATTCATGGATCCGCTATCTGAAGATGAAATCTAACCAGGCCTGTGTGGTTTCCTGCAGAGCCAAGGGAGTGGCTGGTTTACCACACTTACAGTCTTGTCATGCCTTTCGTTGGCCTTTTTAGTCCTTGTGTGATCCTCTCCAGATTATTTATCTGTTTACTGAGGGGGGCCTGACTTTATCCCTCTCTCTCATCTGGCTGTGTTTGAGTCTGTCCTTCTCACAGCCTTAATGGCAGTTAGAGGAGATGCTTCAAGTGTCACATCAGCTGCCCCGCTGGAGTGGCCGGCACGCGATGTCACCAGGGATGCCATGCGCACTAATTGCCTGCCCCAGGAGAGTCCGGCTGGCCGCGCGGTGAGGTCCCTGTCTCTGGCGTTCCCAGCCATCTCTCCTGTCACTATCAAAGGCAGCAGACGCGGTGGGTGAAGCTCTCCCAATCATCCCCCCCACAAAGACCCTCTCCTCTGATTTGGGCTAACTGGGGCGAGGAATATTGTCCTGGTGGAGGGCTGATTAGTCTTTTAATGGGATTGGGTCGTGTCGCTCAGTATGGGACTCCCAGATCCTGTCATTGTGAGTCAGGGAAACAACAGGAGGGCAACAGAAAGACCAAACTGAAGCAGGAACACACCATGGCCCCTTTAAACTGCTTTGAAACAGGAAATCTTTGTTTACATGTGTGAAGATAAGTTAACTGGATGTGTTGGTTTTGTGATATTGTTTGCTATCAGGAGTTGTAAATATCTTGTGGGGATGAGGATTTTATATATATATATATATATATATATATATATATATATCATCTTCTTTTTTTTTTGCTTTCCACCATGTTTCAATGTCTAGTCATTTTCAAATCATGTAATAATGCAATGACGGTGCATGGCAGTTAAATAAAATAAACACCAAGTCAAGCTGTTGAAATACTACACAACCTCCAGACAAGTCACTTCCACAAGTTCTGTACATGTTCTCATATTTATTTTGACAGAATGCCTGGTGCCTGTATTGTTTTAAGTCGAAGATATTTTTATTAATGCTACATCCTTCATGTTGGCACTTTTGTCGTGTTTCAAAAAAGCCATGTCACTCCTGTCCAAGTGCAGCCTACGGCCAGACAAGCAAGACAAGAGCCCACCTGCTATTGGGAGCGTATGAAACCAGTGACAGTTCTCCGATAGCAAGCCCTCCTCTGGGCATCTAGGAAAATGTGAGTGAGTTGAACCTTGAAGAAACAAAGCAGCTTACTCAAGCCCTTGACAGGGAAAGGCCACAAACGCCAGAGTACTGAATCTGGTCAAAACTGAGAGCTTAAAAAAACTTTGAGCCATTATGGCCTATTTCATTTGGACACAGAACACAGTGGTGTGAACATGGCATTCTGACCAGTAATAACGTATCAGGCAAGAGTTTTTATAGTATACATATTTGGAGTATTTCAGGCCACAAATCGGAAAAAAAAGAAAATATATCTCATTCTCTGGCTTCTTTTGAGTGGGGGATTCATGTCTTTGTTTGAATACTTGCCTTGGAACACTTCTTGACAGATGAAATTCGCCTATTTAGGGTTGAGTTTTTTGCCTTTTGTATTATAACACAGCTTGTGGCCAAAATATACCCGAGCAGATTTGACTCCATCAGTCACTGTCAGCAGGAGTGGGAGTGATGAGCTTATTGCGCCAGGGTCCTTTTGTTCTGTTAGCAGAAGTTTTAAATCTCAGTTTAAAACTAATTTTCAGGTAAAGAATTACCTGTCTGTGGTATGCACGCAAATGAGGATGTATGAGAGAGAGTCAGGGGCGTGTGGATCCACTCGGCCTTGAGGCTCTCATTGGGCCTTTTCTAGTTAGAGGGGCCTCCACCCCGTCAATGCATGCGACTGGGTTTCCAAAAGAGTTTGATTTTGCTTTCTTCATTTTGTTGCCAGAAAAGCACAATCCTGTAGTCCTGTCCTGATGGATGTGAGGGATCCTCATGATGGATGTGTGCTGGCATATCTCAAACAACCAACCTTTATCCAGGTTCATGATGAGGTGTGGGAACTGTGCGCAGTGGAAACAATGAGCAGTTATGTGGAGGCATTATTCCAAAGGATTATGAGAGAAACTCTCTGACCTGAGTCCAGTTGTAGCTGGATCAATAAGATAATAATTTACATAAAAGTAGACTGTCTTATTGTAATGCACAAAGGTTTCAGTAAAAGTTGAATTTATCATGCCAAACTGTATCTGTAGTCTGGAAAATATGCCGTGGTAAATATTATTGGGCCAGCAATGGCACTGAAAAACACACTGATTTTAGCACATAACTAGGAGGACCACTTGCAGGCAAAATGCCGATTATAGTAACAAGCCCTGCCAGCATGCAAGCAGAGGATTAACTATGGAGCACAAACACCTAAACACTGAAAAGTCTGTATTTCATGAGAAATTAGTTGCTGACCGCTGTGATTAAATACAGAAGAAGCCATTTGTATTACTCCGTGAATCGCATTTCACGTGTGCACAATGCACTTGCCAGCATGCTATGACTTGATGACATTACAGTGTCTACACATTTTTAAAAGAAAGCATATTTTAGTTCACTGGTCATGTTTTGACACTGTTCAAGACTTGTGTCACCCCACTGTGTGTTCTATCAGCCTGCTGTGTGAGTGAAGAGATGTGGGCCACTTTGTTTATGTGCCCTTAATGTCTGTGCACTCAGAGTGATGAATAGCGCTCCGGCCCAAAATACACTCCTTATGGAGTGCTGCGTTAAGTTAGATAATGTAAGAGCTATTTATGCTCTTCTCTGAAGTGAGTGCAGTCGTCCCATGGCTCAGCAGGCTGTGGCTGTGTTTCATCTCCCTGATTTAGCATCTGTTGCATTACGTTGTCCTCTGTAAATACAGATATTCATAGCACTGCTTTGTTTGTGTTTGTTCGGAGGGTGTGTAGCATTACAACAGGCCTACATTACAACACAACTGTTTTATGTGGACTATGTCATCTGAATAGAAACGAGCGAAGCTGGAGGTTTTCAATCCCATGGCACATGCCTCTGAAGTGTAAAGGACTGAATTGCATGCGTGGAGAGAACAAGCAGTACATATGGAGGGCCAGCGTCAGCCTCATGTACCCCGCACTGTTGTTCAAAGGCGTAAATCATAAATCAAACATGTGTGCTGCTCCGTGATGCTGGGGGCTCGCCCTCTGCAGAGAAAGTGATCAAAGTGGCGACGTCACACCACAAAGACTGAGCAACCTTACACCCCCACCCCCCCCTGTTGGAGCAGAGTGGCTGTAAGTCTACAGGACACAATGAATGAAGATTGTTCCCATGCAGAAAGTTGGAACAGGGGACTCTTTACCAAGAAAGGTCAGTGGGATGGCTGTTTCACAAACAGTGCTGAAAGGTTACAGTCCAAATAATGCTTAATTAATGGGGCTGCTTGTGGCGGTGTGTGAAATGTGTATTGTTGCGTGTGTGTGTGTGTGTGTGTGTGTGTGTGTGTGTGTGTGTGTAAGGGGGGTATGAGATGTTTATTTTAAAATGTCACAGAACCCATTTGCATTTCAACAATCTCAGTGACCAGCATGCGATGGGTTTCTATAGAATATACTGTATGTAATTATACATTCTCTGCAATAACCGTTTAGGCATTTATCATCTGATATAATGTAGTATGCAGGATTATTCATCACAACTTTCCTTTGGAAATAAAACCTGTTAATGTGCCTCTAAGTGTTGAAAGTTTAGCAATCTTTCTAAGAGGTGATTGGTCAGCTAGCATAGTTCTCTCATCCTCTTAAGTTACTGCAAGTGAAATGCCGGTGGCTACACTGCTGCCTATACTAGTGCCTACACTGCTGCCTATACTGCTGCCTACACTGCTGCCTACACTGCTGCCTATACTAGTGCCTACACTGCTGCCTATACTGCTGCCTACACTGCTGCCTATACTAGTGCCTGTGCTGCCACTGGAATTGTGGACAGAGAGGCCTACTGTTATTTCCCAGCAGGCTAAGCGGGTGGTGGCTCAAATGAAGCGCGTCTCCTGCCATCATTCAGGAGTGACTTTGGTGCCCTCCCTCCCAGACTAAACTTTCACTCACGGAGTGAGAAGGGGATGCCAGTTACAGTAGCAGCATTGGGCTCTGAACATAGACACAGTTTGTTCTCAGCATGGAACCAGAATTAGCACTTCCTAAGGAAGAACCCTGACGTGATTCTCCTCAGTACGGGCCCTGAGGCAGCTCTGTGTCCACGTCCGGCCGGCCGCCCCGGGCACTGGCACCCCACAGCCATGGACCCCCTGCTAGCTCCAGGAGCAGGACGAGGAGAGACAGCGGGAGGTCAAGGGTTGTGGGGTGATGGTGCCCGGGGCAGACAGAGGTCCGCGCTGATGTGGCCATGGTGTGTGTGTGTGTGTGTGTGGGAGCAGGATTGACCAGGCTGGTGGCAGAGTTATTTTGCCTCTAGGCAACCACGGATTTCTTAGAGAGTTGGGAAAACTCCTAATGATTTTTCTGAGTGAGTGTGTATGTGTATCTTTGCGTGCAGCCATGATGAATTTATACAATCTGTAGCTCACAGTGTATTTTTCCATTATTGGGAAGCAAAACAAACCATTAACTCGTTAACAAGTGATAAGAGATCTTTGTTAATGATTTGAAACCCTGAGAAAATAAGAAAAGTGGCATGCTTCACATTTCATGTCTCCTGCGTTGTGAAACACACTTGGCATGCTTCCCTCTCCACCGTATTTATCATGTCAGAGGCTGAGACAACACAGCTTTGGTCTCCCTCCATTGCTTTCACACACAGAAAAATGAAGTTAAATCGCTTGTTTAGGTTGGCTGTCTCTAGGAAAATCCCAAGTTACCGTGTACGGACTGAGGTCATTGAGGAGCAGTCAATACGGATTAGGTTAAATTGCTCGGCTGTCTTGTGAAGCACAGGAAGAATTGCTGGGCCAGCATGCAGGGAGAAAAAAATGAGTAATTTAGAGGTACATTTTCTCTGGCAGTGGACCTTAATTGAGGATAAAGCCCCTTTTCAGACACACACAGTTGCACAATCATTACAGCCCTCATTTGAATGTGATACCTGGCGGAGGATTCAGGGGCTACAACACTCAGACAGACACACAGACACACACACACACACACAGGTATTTACACAAATTCTACCAAATGCACATACACACACACACACACACACACACACACAGGTATTCAGCTATTTACACAAATTCTACCAAATACACACACACACACACACAGGTATTTACACAAATTCTACCAAATGCACACACACACAGGTATTCAGCTATTTACACAAATTCTACCAAATACACACACACACACACACACACACACACACACACACAGGTATTTACACAAATTCAACCAAATGCACACACACACACACACACACACACACAAACTCCTAACTGACTGAAACATACAGACCCCCTCTCTCTGGTTCACATTATCTGGCCTCTTCTCAGACATTTTGGGGGTCGGGGTTTTTCCACAGATCTGTCAGTCCCAGCAGCACTTTCAAGCAGCATCAGGAACATATCATGGGAGTTGAAATCGATGGCCTTTTAGCGCGTCAGTCTCCTGTGTGTGTCAGGGAGGGAAAGCCTTTCTCAGAAAGGTGCCCAAATGAGCAACACGTGTGAAGGAAGTCTGGGAAACATTCCCAGTGTTGGGGGAAATTATCAGTTTATCAAGGGTGCTGGTGTGAGGGACTCGTGTAATAACATTATGGGATAGATCACCTTATGTAAAGCTACCTAAACTGCCATAATCTACTTCATCTTCTATTTGTAATTTAGTACACCCCAGTCCATGAGGGATGGATGACATTTCACAGGTGTGAAGGGATGTCCTGTTCAGTGTGGGACTTGATGGCCTTTGCATTTTACTGTTTTAATTGAAAGCCAGAGAGTCTCTAGTGCATTATTCTACCCATGCTACACAGCAAGCTCTATTAACCATGTCTCTGATCTAGCAGTATTGTAAAGTTTAAAAGTCAATAATCAGACATCTCACTGTAGCTGTTGTTCTCTCTCTCTTTTTAGTTTGACCCTTTCTTCATTCTCCTCCTCTGCCTGTCTGAAGAGGGATATTGTGCTGCTCTTGGGCTCCTAGGACACGCAGCCATATCTATTATCATCAGCGCAGTGGCAACTCTCTCCTCTGCCATCACTTTAGGAGCCAGAATGAAACCATCTGCTTCCGCCATCTGCAATCTATTTGTTAATTATTCCTCTTCCAACACTGTTCCTTTATTCCTCTCTCTCACCCGTCTGCTCTCCCTCCTTCACTCCTTCACTCCTTCCCTCCTTCCCTCCTTCACTCCTTCACTCCTTCCCTCCTTCACTCCTTCACTCCGAGGTTACAGAGAGAGGCTCGCAAAAAAAAAGAGAGAAAGAGAAAAGAAAAAAAAGAGCTGAAACATACCACACGTAGCCGAGCGGTCAGAGACTGTGTGCGAGTGCCACGCAGCTTTCAGCGTCTTAATAAAGATGGCATCAGAGTGGCAGTGGGTCCGGTGCTGGCGTGGCTCCCCGGCTTTCCCTGGGGTGGCACTCCTCTATTAAACTTTATAAAGCAGCTCCTTTATCTGCGGGATTGATTAAGATCTGATTAATAATCCTGCTTGGAGCCATGGCATATAGAAGAAACACATCTGTCTGAGTAGGCCACCCACTACCCTGAAGCCCCGTGCATTTTTTTTCCAGATTCTCTTGAGATGAGACGCTTGGTCACCAGTCTGCCTCCTGGTTTTATTTGTGGATGCGTGTTGTTTACATGGTTGTCTTTCTGAATGTTTCTTTCAGCTTGATTAGTAGGTCTTTCTAAATTACAATGCTATTTATAGAAAATAGAAAATATTATCTCTCTCTCTCTCTCTCTCTCTCTGTGTGTGTGTGTGTGTGTGTGTGTGTGTGTGTGAGAGTGGGTGCTATTTATTGTTGAGGCATATGGTAATGATATACTGTACTGATGAAACAATGAGCCATTGTCTACAGAAGACAGCTCAACAAATAAAAGCTGATTTTAAGTGTGGTAAGTTTATCTCGCCAATCAACCAAATGGGCGTTTGGTTAGTTACACTGGTGTGATGATGTCTGATTTAAGAACCTTTCAGCTTTTGGACTAAATTTAACTGGTGAACAGGAAACAATGGCATTTGATTGTCCACCCCAGTGATTCTTTTTCATCACAGCTGCTGGACAATCTAATGTTGAGGATATACAATTTCCCCAAACAGGTGTCATGCCAAATGCACTCATCAGGCCTTAAAGCAACACCAAATAACTTTCCCTCTGTCGCACGCATGATATTTGTATCCAGCACCGGCTTTGCAAATAACGATGTCCACAGACAAGGTAGATGTAATATGTTGCACGATTTATGAAAGTACGATGTATTGCGACATCAGATGCAAGTCAAATTTGTAGTTTCTTATGTCTCATTCCATTGAACTACAGATCCGCTAGCTGATCTGGCAAACTTACATAGTGCGGTTATAGCCGATAGAGGGACGCGAAGCGAATGAGAAGTGCCGTTCACCCTGTTACAAGTTGATGAACGACTGAAACGATTTTGGAAACATTATTTTAAAGTACAATAAACTCTTTGGTGTTGCTTTAAATCTATAACGCAGACTAGAGTGAGCCAGCACAGAGAATGCAAGAGTTTTTCCTCCATGAGAAGAACATTCTAGATCTCGCCTGTACGTCATGAGAACTGTAGATATAGAGGTAGAGCTGTCACCCACAGTGGCTGGTCTTTGGGCTGTGTGAGAGCCCTGCCATCTTTGAAATAAATTGCTACTCACAGCCCAGTTGAATCCTACTCTTACTTCTACCATGCACTCATGTGATTCTTCATCTTCCCCCACTTACCGTAATGAGGTACATTTGACAGATCCACATTACTGAAGTGCTTAATTATCCTACATCAATTATTTAAGATTACTCGAGGAGAATCGCGGCATCAGTGTCTTACCAAAATGAACCTGAGTCCAAACATTTGGTGCTTTCTGTTCAATTCTATTCTGTTCTTGTATAACATTAAGTAAATCATATGGTTTTGTTTACTAGTCGTAAGAACAGATGAAAATGTGAGGGAGACAAAGGAAAAACAGCAATATTTAATCTTTGTCCAGTATTTAATCCTCATTCTCGAAAATGACATTGACATTTTTTTCAGTTTTCAAAGACTGATATAAAAAAGTACTACAATATCTATATAATTAGGCTAGGTCATGAAAATGTGAAGGAGTCAGTACAACCGATAGGCCTGTGCCACCATTTCATCAACACTCAGCAATATTTCATCATTAAATCAATACCATCATTAAATTAACTAACAGTAATTAGACTACGAAAATGTGGAGCAGACAATAGTAGGCTGTCATTAGTTAATCAACATGCACAAAGTAAACTATTTTAAAAATGTAGGCTATGTTTTTGCTTTAACTTTATGCACATAACTGTGATTGGTCAACTCGCTCTGTGTGTTGAGCCGGCTGCTTCAAGCAACCTGTGGGTAGTAGCATCATACTAGTTCGCTAACATAAGCTTTGCAAGGGAAACTCAGACATATTTTGGTTACAATTACGGGGTTATCCGATTGTAAACTGTCTATCTGCCAGTAACGTTTTGAAATGAACACTTCGTATCGCCAACGAGCAGCAGTAGGAGTTCGTTCTAACAACCTTTGCGGTGGTGAGCGACGCAGACATAAGAGACACAAAACTTTGAAAGGTTTACGCTGACGTAAAGGCAACTGCATTGTGTCGACGCAGAAGCATAAATTCTATTCACCAGCACATCAGTGAGGGTGTTTACGTCGTATGCATCCACGCACAAATGTATGGGCGTACAAATAGCAGTCGCTTTCAAAATAAAAACAACGATATTTATTTGTATGCATTATCTCTGTGCTAGGCTCTTGACTATTGTTCTTTCACGGACCTTACGCGGGACGGTCAGGGAAAGCCCACGGGCCGGATGTGGCCCGTATGTTGCCCATGTATGCATTAGAGGCCTGACCAGTCACTCCACAGCGCACACAGGAGAAAACAGCTCCGATTCGGTTTCAGTACATTTGATATCAACAGTACAAATATTTGCAAGGATAACTTTATTTCTAAATATTTATTCTTTCCACAGGGCTTAGCATTGGAGATGATCTTTTATTATATTTTATTTATATTTATTTTATTATATCTCAAAATATAACGTATATGTATTATAAAAATGTAGAACCACAAAGCACATAATGTCACAATTCATTAAAAAAAATCACAAGATCAGTTTATTATTACCATTCAGCAAGGTATACATATACAATGATTCAACTCACCTTTTGGAACAACTGTTAATTAGTTATTTCCAATTAAATTTGGTAACACTTTACTTGACAGTATCGACATAAGAGTGACATGACACTGTCATGAACATATGACACTGTCATGACAAATGAATCCTATAGCCCTAACCCTAATCCTAATCCTAACCTCTAACTCTAATTCTAACCCTAACCCTAAATCCTAACCTGACAAAAACCAAATGTCACCTTATAACAGAAGTGTTATGTCACAAACGTTTATGACTCATGTCACTCTTATGTCGATACTGTCAAATAAAGTGTAACCTTACATTTTTGCCATGCCATAGGATCATCTGGACCGTTTAGGATGTACATTTTAATTTATGTTTATATATTTTATTTATATTTTATTTATATATTTAGCACTGTTAAGAATATGCATTACCGGTATGTAAAAGCAATTTCTTGAAAACTGAAGGTTCACATTCCTGTCAAACCAGTTAAAGTTGGTGGTAGGCATAAAACTGCTAGTGATTAAAAAAGGATCTTGTTAGCCCAGCACAACCCATAACAGGCATGTTGACGTAAGATTTGAATGAGAGCCCTCAGCATTGTATTAGATCTACTTTCCATGTCCAGCCATGGCTATGAGTCTCAGCAGGAAGCAGTTGTGCTGACCCCAAAACAAAAGAACAAAAAAATGACCACAGACGAAGACCACGAGGTGGTGTTTTGCCAATGCACACTCTTTTCAAAGTCACTCACGTGTGTGTGAGGCAGCCAGAGTCTGACGCCTGGTGTGTGTCCGGACTCAGTGGTATGCATGGAGATAAAGAGGTCGGTCTAATGAGGGCAAGCACCAGTAAGAAGTGTGTGTGTGTGTGTGTGTGTGAGTGTGTCTTTGTCTGTCTGTGTGCGTGTAAGAGAGTTCATAG
Source organism: Alosa alosa (assembly GCF_017589495.1). Lineage (NCBI taxonomy): Eukaryota > Metazoa > Chordata > Actinopteri > Clupeiformes > Clupeidae > Alosa > Alosa alosa. The sequence continues at coordinate 24,941,545 of NC_063193.1, forward strand.
AGTGGGCCCTCTCGGTCACACAGTGTGTTTAGCGCAAAACACGGCGGCTACAGTGAAGTCCACTGCTTCCTCACCTCTCAGCCACGTGTGGCCAGCGGGGAGCTGAGAGAGTGATGTGTGTGTGTGTGTGTGTGTGTCTCTGTGTGTGTGTGTGTGTGTGATGTGTGTGTGTGTGTGTGTGTGTGTGTGTGTGTGTGTGTGTGGTGTGAGTGTGTGCGTGTGTATATGTTGGGGGTCTGCTCAGGCCACTGGAGACACTTCTATGACTGGAGGGCCAGCAGGGGGAAGAGGCTTATTACAATGGAGTGTATCAGGTGGGCATGCTGAATTCTGTCTTAGTTTAGGAACAGTTCTGAACAGACCAACCACCACCAAGGAAAACTTATCTCATGACTGGCAGCCCATTTATCTAACTGAGGGAAGAGGGTGAGATATATGTATGTATACAAACAGAGGAGGCAGAGAGAGAGAGAGGGAGAAAGAGAGAAAGAAAGATAGGCAGTACAGGGATGGGAGGAGAGGTAGACAGGGGTAGATGGACTCCACACTCTCATATAATCCTAAATGTGTAGTTGTATAATCAATAAACATGCGCAAATGTAAAATTGCATAATCAGTTTTTAGCTCTACAATTCTGTGTACTTTTGCCCTGATGGGACATTCACAATCATTACACCAACATTGAACCCTGTGCCATCTTCATTGGAATTGAAATTCATAAAGACCATCAGAGAATTAAAAACACACAGATTCAACTTTCCCTGAAGGCAACATGGTTCTAATTCATGCCCTCCATCCTCCTTAAAGAGGCCTCCATCTCAGAGATCTCCTGATCGTTGTGATAACGTTGTGGACCAGCGCAGGTTTGCTTTATGCTCACATGAAAGTTATGACTGTCACTTTTTTACTGCAGCGCTGGACGGCTAATATCACTTTGGCCCAATATCAAAGGGTTTGTTGAGCCTAATATCTTAAAAGTAACAGCAGGAATTATTAGATGCTCATGAGTGATTAATGGTAGCTATATGGTGGATAGCGTTCCATATTAAAAGGCAGACATGAGTCGTCTGGGAACTTACTGCCTGTCCACAGCAGCCCGTGTGATTAACACTCCCAGGCAGGAAAACAACAACCTGGCAGTGGAAGAGAGAAAAAAAAGAAACACGACAAAGTTTATTTAGACCTCATCGATTTTCTGCCATGTGCGGCTGGAGTCTTATGAGGTGTTTGAATGAATAAATATTTTTTAAAATGGTGTGAACCTGGCTAAACATGGAAAGCCGTTAGGGAAATGGGAGGCATGCATTGATGTTGTCGGATATTCAATTGGAATAAAAAGCCGGAGCAGTAAATTAAGAGCAGGTTGGAGTGAAGTGGCATTAATGCACTGGGCATGTTTTTTTGAGAGTGCTGTTTTTAACCCACTAAAGCATTAAAGCGACGAGGGTGGAAATAAATATGGAATTATACACGTTTACCTTTTCATCTGACTGATACATGGATTACTAAATGGGCTCAAAGGTTTGATTTGAAAATACAATAAAAGAACTGTAGGCCTACTTGTACAGTATTGGTGTGTCAAACAACAACACTATATCACACTGCATATCACAGACATAATAGCACATCACATCACAACAACACTATATCACACAGCACATCACAGACATAATAGCACATCACATCGCAGCAACACTATATCACACAACACATCACAGGCATAATAGCACATCACATCGTAACAACACTATATCACACAGCACATCACAGACATAATAGCACATCACATTGCAACAACACTGTATCACACAACACATCACAGGCATAATAGCACATCACATCGCAACAACACTATATCACACAGCACATCACAGACATAATAGCAAGTATTGCAGTGCTGTACTACTACATTAAAATGCTGTCATGCACCAAACACAACCGAATACAGATGCAAACACAATCTCCGGGCACTTTTGATGGGTAAAGCCACTGTTTAAGTCAACTTTATTGAGTTCTACAATGTATGACAGTGGCCTTTATGTTTATATATTTATATATTTATTTATGAAGCCCTTAAATACATTTCAGCTTGTTCCAGTTTCCAGACAGGAAGGCTGGCTTCTAAGGTAGGAGCAGAATAAAGCCGGCACTTTTTCAACCAGCAAGGTACTGGTACAGAGGGAATGGCAGGGTGTCCAGTTTCATTAATTAAGCCCGGCATTTCCATTAATTAAGTCAGAGCCCAATTTCTACTCCTCTTATTAATGGCATTGTGAAAATAACTGACTCCAGAAGTGCAGGTAAAAAAAGACCTCATTAGAGCTATTTACATTGTTGATACAGCTGCACTGGGGTATTTCAGACATCATTCATGCTGTATATGAAAGTTAAGTTCTCGGTTCTCTGAAAGTCTACTAATTAGACCATTATCAGGGGTAAGGAAAGAATCAGCCCACGTATTTTAGTCTGTACTCACTAGTGACATTGGTCTGCAAAGTATAAATTGCAAACATGCTTTTGGGTCATGATTTAATCTACAATACAGAACAGGCAGTCACACGCCATATTACTGATACTGTGACTTTGTGAACATGAACAAAGGAATTTAATAAAGCAATTATAGAACCAGCCACTCGAAAAATGTCAGGCTTGTGACATTCTGTTTCTTGCACAACACAAATATAATTTATTTCACAGAGTTGCAGATTCCTAGCTTTGTTAACACGTGCCTCCTCTTGGTGATCAGAGGAGGAGAGTGCACTTCAGAACGTGCACTCATCAGTCCTGCCATCCCTCTTCACTCAGCTGAGCTCCTGACATCCCCTGGCACTCCCATCTCCTCTCAGAATACCAGTAAAATGGAAAAATGAATCAATAGTGAAAGAGCAGACATTGAGGTATGAAAATGACTTCCAGCCTAATCCGTGTTATTGGAGACAGGCTACATGCCTGTGAAAGGTCTCAGTGCCCTTTGCAATGCTCAGTTACACAGCAGGCAGTGGTGCATGCTAGCAGCTAAGCTGATGGTGTTTTGCACCATGGGATATCTCTAATAGCATAAGTGTTGGGCTACGGACTGATGGCCTACTATTGACTGATTAGTTATTAGATTCATAAGATATTTTTGTCAAATAATTCAACATTATAACATTGACTCAACAAGTATTATTATGTTGTTAAATTGCAGATTGTATTATGTCTATTTAATGTATTTTCATTATGTCTATTTTTATGTAAATGTGTGTTGTTAATATTATCTGTCCTTATTCAGGTTTAAAATGAAAGATTAAAAAAAAAATGACATGTAATACCTTATAAACATAGTATTTACTATAACATTTATGTCAGACTAGTTCATTATAAATGTAACCACAATAAGTGTAACCATGTTGCTGTCCAACACTCCCCACCCCCCAGATACAAAACACTGACCCTGCAGCACCTCAGCTGATGGGGAAAATGTCACAGCAGCACTGACAGCAGAGCCATGTATAATATTCACTCTCTTTCTCAATCACAGCCTTGTCATTTATATTGTAGATATATAACGGCAGCAAAAGCTGTAGCCCTATCACTGCAAGCATCCTGCGTGTTTTATAGAGCCCCAATATGCATGTGCAATGACAGCAGTGATGGTGGGGGAGCTGGGGGGTGGGGGTGGGGGGGGGGGTGAAATGACACTGTGAGATACACTAGTGGCCAGCACTGACAGCTGGAACACAGATACTGCTTGTCCGATCGTTGTGAGGCCTGTAAGAAGGTGATTTCCCCAAAGATCCCAGTGCAGCATGGCATAAAAACGTACAAGAATGTTGGAGGTAGAAAGAGAGAGAGAGAGAGAGAGAGCCCTGAAGCGGAGAGGGGAGAGTCTGAGAAAAAGTACCAGAGGAAAGAAGGGCAAAATTAGGCATGAGTGAAATTGTGTGGGGGAAACTCAAATGTCAAATGAATCAAATGAACAAACAGACCCTCAGGAATGTCAGCAGACAAACTGCTCTCTGTGGGACACAGGAATGAGAAGATATTGGGAGAGCAATTTGAAGCTAAATATAAATAATGGATTGACCCAGAAAAAAAGAGAGGGAGGGGGAACATGAGAATGAAAAAAATAAAGGAATAGGGGACAAGAAAGAGAAGGAATCCTGGAAAGACACTTAATAGAAAGTTGGCAAAAGAGTGACATGCAGGCAAGAGCGAGAGTGAGCTCAGGCGCTCTCTCAGGTTTTATTAAGGTGTGACCCTGACCGTGGCCTGGTGTCTCCCTGGAGTCTCATGTCGTTGGCCTCATTCCTCATGCTGGGCTCCACCAGGGGAGGGGCTGCTGCAGGGGAGCGCCACGCATCCCAGTCCGTCTCCCAGGCAACGCACCAGCCACAGGCCCGTACCTGCACATTCCCACGCAGCACCGGAGGCCACGTGCGTCACTCAACAGGCATGTTTCTCTTCCTCCGTTTCTCTTCCTCCTCTTTCTACTCTCTTTCTTCCCCTGTCTTTCCTCTGTGGTGCTGTGGTTTGGCCCATACACCACTCACCAGCCTCACTGTAAGACAGAGGAGGAATATCTGCTTAGTTTAATACGGATAAGGATGTTTCCTGATGTGACTCCAAAACGCTTGCAAACCTTAAACTGAGCAGAGACACAAGCTGGAACCCCTCATGTGGTGAGTTGAAGAAGATGCTTGATGCTCACATCTCTTCCTCCCTCTCTGAGGGGATTTTTTCTGCCGTATGCAACAAATGTAAACTGACCTCAGCTGACCCTGTGAAAAGACAGAGAGCGTGTGCTTCAGGCCGACAACTCCCCTTCTCCCCACGGAAGGGCTCAAGCAGCCATAACAGGTCCAGTGTCCTTGGCGACGTGATGAAAACAACTCCAGAGTTTTGCGCTGTGCGCGTGATTAGGTGCTGGTGACATAAAATGGGATGAAAGAAGGCAGTGGTGTTGACAGTGCACATGGAAAGCTAACACCAATCACAGACACAAGCCCTGTACAAGATGCAAGTGGGAATTGGGAGTATTAAATGAATGTCAGTTCTATTACTGCATCTTAAATCAATGATAACATCAGCTGCTAAAACGGTTTGTTGTGTCAGAGCCAAGATGTTCTTTGAGTTATTTAAAAGAGTCTTGGTACAGTAATTCTGATGGGAACCTGGGGATATTTCATTTAAGAAGGTGAGTGTACAAACTACAGCTTCAAAACATCTTCTACCTTTTATTAATTTTGTTTTTCCTAAAGGTACGGTTGCCGAAGCTTTATGGAGTGTAGCTTAATTAGTTTTCTTTGTATTCTTAACAAGGTTGATCCAGTGAAAAAAATAAGTGCTTGCCCTACTCCCCATTCATGTCATTCAAAGACAGATCCCTGTACAGCATTTTTATGGAACCCAGTTAGGGTGTATGGTGGAGAAGAGCATTACCCTAGGGAAAGCATAATCATTGTCAAATTTATGTTATGAAAAGCATACACATACACAGACATGTACACATGCTTGCACACAATGAGAGAGAGAGAGGAAGGGAGAGAGAGAGAGAAAGAGAGAGGGAGGGAGGGAGGGAGGGAGGGGAGAGAGAGAGAGAGAGAGAGAGAAAGAGAGAGGGAGGGAGGGAGAGAGAGAGGGGGAGGGAGAGAGATGACACACACAAATTATTCATAATTAATACAGTAGACATGCAAAATAAAAAATGTCCAGTGTTCTTAGAGTGCACTTTTTAACAAATTCCTACAGTTGTCACTCTCTAGGATATATGGGCTATATACAGTAGACATTTTACTAGATTTGAAGTACTTCTGTGAAACACTTAGTATTTTTGTTGTTGGTAGATGTGCTCATTCGTGTTGTTTGCACAAGCAGGATAATGACATGCACAAAATGATTCCCTGATATTCTCCATGAAAGGGCTCACTGGTCCATATAATACTACAGCACTATGAATGGGAACCAGTGGCAGTCTCCCCAGCTGTCAGGGAGGAATTTCACTCTGAATTTGATCTGCAGGAAGAGCAGACTTGGAGCAATAAGCAGCACGGGCTCTCTGGCAGCGGATGAGACAGCCCTGTCCAGGCCCAGACTCCCAGTTACAGTGGCAGAGCTGTAGGTATGAGAGGCAAGGGGCTGCCAACACACACACACACACACACACACACACACACACACACACACACACACACACACACACACACACACACACACACACATACACATGCACACACACATACACACACACACACACACACACACACACACACACACACACACACACACACACACACACACACACACACACACACACACACATAGCCCTGGACGTCTGGACGGCTGTCTGTCAGTCAGAGAGCTGTCCTCAGCATGGTAGCCAGGCCTCAGAGCTCATTACCGATCCAGCGAACCTCCTCTCGGTCTGGCCAGTGCTCAACTAAATGTACAGACTGTTCCTACACACACACTCACACACACACAAGTGTTTCTAATGAGGATAGACTGCATATTGGTTACTCACTTACTCTCATGAGAACAACCTGAGTGTGGCTCACGTCCAAATCAAGGATTTAAATGGACCAACAGAGATCACATAAAAAACTATGAGGCCGTAGCAGAATCAAAAGTGAACTAAGATATATGGATATCAAACATTTTGGGCCCTAATTTAAATAAGCGATCAAAATGCAAAGTCTGTCAACAAGCAAAGCTCTCGTGCATAAGCAATTGCCATCGTGTGATGACTATTTTTGCGATTAATGTCTGACCCATTGTGTTATTAGCACAATGACTAAAGGTGCTCTAAGCGATGCTGGGTAACGTCACTTCTGTTGACTTTCAGAAAGCTAGCTCGCTACTTCCTCCCCCTCCCTCCCGTGCTGCTCCTGTGCAATTGAAACTCTCCTAAACGCGCATCTCATCTGTGATTTGCTGGAACAGTTTGTTATGTTTTTACGGGCTAGGTTTGCCCAGGTTGTTTTTGTTGCCATTTTTGAAGCCTGGTCTGTCCACAGAGATCACGTTTTCTTACAGTGTATTCAGGACACAGACAGCTTGAGGTTGGTTAGGTGATGTTTGCAGTAAGTGACAAAATGTTTTAGCCTAAAAAATGCGTGGCATCGCTTAAAGCACCTTTAAATTCCCTTCAGTTAGACTTCACATTTTGCACTTTGGCCATCAAATTGGGGCCATTTGAGTTTTTGACATATATTTCCCTCTGTACAAGCTATTAAACTATATGTATTGCATAGCGGTACATAATATGATCACCACACAGATCTGAAAAACAAAAATCGAAACTTAGTATGCATCCAGAGATTGTTGTGGTGATCGAACATAACAAATCTTGTGCGATTCACACCTTTTTCACCTGATTTTTGCATATTACGTCTTTCACTAGGTGGCCTCAAATAAGTGGTAAAAGGCTGGGTTGATGCAGCTCCTTAAGACCAACAATAAAAAATGTTGACATACAGTAACCTCATAATAAAGAGATTGTCATTATGCGTACAGTATGTTAGTTGTATTTATTATACTGTAGTTCAATTACAGCATTAGTCTCATTACTTAATAGCTTCATCATGTAAAACAGTATGTTGTTCCCAGTATGATGTATTTAAGATGTATTTGATGTATTAATAGGATCAAGAGATGTAATCCATTAAGGGTAGCAGTTGTTGTGTATGCAAGTGTCATCAAACAAACTGGCTCAGAGATGAGTTGCTGCCACTGCTTCCCTTCACTCTGTCTTCTGACTCATCCGTCTGGAAAGTTTTACTGCCCCCATCTCTCTCTCTCTCTCTCTCACTCACACACACACACACACACACACACACACACAAACACACACACACACACACACACACCATCTTTCTTTTCCTGATTCTACCCCTCCTCTTGTGGCATCCACCCAGGCTGTTTCACCCAGACACAGTTGCTCCAACTTTCTCTCTCTCTCTCTCTCTCACACACACACACACACAACATGTATGCACACACACATACATAGACAGAGAGAGATAGCGAGTGAGAGGGGGGGATTAGCATCTTGGGCAGATCTATAACAGGATAATGGAAGGATGCTTAATTGACCTTGACACTTCAGAAGTGTTGGGCATTCCTCAGTTGCAAGGCCACTCACTGACACCATAAAACATGGCAGGAAACAGCAAGGACGAACATCAATCTTCACAAAGAGAAAACTGTGTGTGTCTCCTTTCTGGTGTATGTGTGTGTGTGTGCACCTGGCTCTGCAGCATAATTCTCACTTAGAACGAAGACTACCTAGTCACCAGGGAGCCACCAGCTGCACATTTCAAGGGCTGCTCTTGCGGAGATGTGGAAGTCTGTCACTTACTGGAAAACATATGCCCATCTTTCGTTCATCTTTGTCTTCTGGTTTGGACAGATGCCATGATACTTTTTCTGTCAAATTGGGAAATCATTCATCTTCATCTGCTACCATGAAATGTGGGGTCCCCCAAGGTTCAATCCTTGGCCCCCTCCTCTTCTCTCTATACATGCTGCCCCTCAGTTCCATTTTTGATAAATATGGCATCCAATACCACTGCTACGCTGATGATACCCAAATCTATCTCCCAGTGGCTCCTCAGACCCCATGTTTATTAAATAAACTACATAGCTGCCTCAATGATATTAAATCTTGGATGGCCTGCAATTTCCTACAACTCAACGACAGCAAAACTGAAATAATCATATTTGGTCCACCCTTCTCTGTCACCAGCCTCAGCAGTACTCTTGGTCCACTCTCAAAAAATGTGCACTCCGTGGTTAGAAATCTTGGTGTCATGCTGGATAGCTCTCTAAATTTTAATAAACAAATCAACAGTGTGGTCCGAAGTGGCTTTTATCAACTCAGAGTCATAGCTAATCTCAAGTCCTTTTTATCACAAAACGACCATGAAACCCTTATACATGCTTTTATTACCTCCAGACTCGATTATTGCAATATTTTATACACAGGACTGACCCAATCTAACATTCACAAATTACAGATGGTCCAGAATGCAGCAGCCAGATTGCTTACTGGTACTAAAAAGAGAGAGCACATAACAGCAGTCCTGGCTCAGCTGCACTGGCTTCCTGTTAAATTTAGAATTGATTTTAAGATTTTGTTTTTTTTTAAAGCTCTTAATGGCCTAGCACCCCCTACATTGCTGAAATCCTTTCTCCACACTCTACCTCTAGGTCGACCGGTCATCTTCAAGACAACTCTTAACTGTCCCCTTTTGCGCCTCAAAACAAAGATGACCGGGCCTTCTCTGTGGCTGGCCCAAACTTATGGAATCCCCTCCCACCCCACATTAAGTCCTCGACTACCCTTGCTAGTTTTAAGTCTAATTTAAAAACGCACCTTTTCTCTCTTGCTTTTAACAACCTTTAATTCTGCCCCCTATGTCTTATCTACCACTTACTTTTAGTTATTTATTTATCTTAATATATATATCCTGCTTACTCTATTTTACCTGTTTTACTCCATTTATTTTATGTTCTTATTTTTATATTATATTTTTTAACTTTATCTATTCTACTGATCTTATTATTATTATTATTACTACTATTATTTTCTAATGTACTACTTCTTAATTCTACTCATGTAATATTATTTTCCTTTTATTTTTTCTATATTTTCTTAGTCAGACCTGTGTATCCCTGGGCCCCTTTTTATGTTTCAACTGTTGCCTAACCTCTCATTGCCATGTAAAGCACTTTGGGTCAGCTCCTGTTGTTTTTAAATGTGCTATATAAATAAAAAATGACTTGACAAGAGGTGCCTGTTGCCTAGGAATATTTCAAATGTAGGGTTACTGTGGACAACTCCTTCATGGATATATATAGCGGTCATCTGAGTAAACAAGTATCCAGTAAAAGAGGGCAGTGAGTGGAAAACAACAAGGAGATGAGTGCTGTTTGAACACTGGAAACAAAGCAGTTCATGTTCAAGGTTATGCAGGCCAAGAGTGGCCCGTCCTTCCAGTTGTTATGAGTGCGCTCATGCTGTTATACTGCCCACTGTGAGCCTCTCTCTCTGTAAGCCTCACAGGATGCTCAGTGAACACCTTTAGTCACTTCTCCCTAAACTGACTCAGTCCACTATCAGAGCACTGCCACTGCTGCTCTGATAATCACCCTACATTATATGGTACAGGCATGGCATGGTGTACAGTACGTCATTATATAGTACAGGCATGGCATGGTGTACTTTATTATATAGTACAGGCATGGCATGGTGTACGTCATTATATAGTACAGGCATGGCATGGTGTAAGTCATTATATAGTACAGGCATGGCATGGTGTAAGTCATTATAATAGTACATAGTTAAATAAACATGATTGTGTTTTTTTATGGGGATGTAGAACAACTCACTCAGTGAATCATTTAATTTGTTTAAGTGTTCCTCAGCTTCCACAGGGTAGAAAAAGAGACAATACTCGGAAAAGGCCGACCACACACAATGCACGTCCTTTCAAAGCCATTCTTTGGATTCCTCATCATCATCCAAACCGCCCGAATGGAGGAGAGGGACAAATGTGAGACAAACTGTCGGCCGCGTTCGGCTCGTTCTCCATTCCATTCTCATCCCACTCTGAAGGCTCGGGAGGTACGTTCTCTTCCCTGCTGTCTGATTGTCATGGCAGCACTTAAATAAAGCGTGGTGATTGGCCGTGCAGTTAAAATGCGCGCCGACAGTCGCGTTCCTCTCTCAAGACATTTGCTTTGCCATTTTCGGAGAGATTTCTGTTTCCCTGGGAGCGCAGCACTAAATGTTGGGCTTGAATGTTAAATGCCAGTTTCCTCCTCAAGGGAGGGTGCTTAGCGTTTAATAGGCATTCTGTTGTTGAATTTCAAATGGATAGAGAACCTTTTACTTGTCTGATGAATCTGGGAGGAAGAGAGAGTGATTGGGGAGGGAGCATGAGAGCTAGTGACAAAAAAAAAGTTCTAATAAAGATTCACTGATGGCAACTAATGGGCTCGGAAAGAGTGTGTGTGTGTGTGAGTGTCTGTATGTGTGTGTTAGTCTGAGATACCTTACATGGTGTCTGGACACACTGTAGCACAATGAGCTGAAGGACAAATGGAGGAAGGGCTGCTCACTTCCATCCAAACCAAGCCGGTCACAGGAATGATCAAGTCTGCAGGAATATTTCTGTCATCCCGCAGATTGGTGTTTAGGCATCTGAATGTGTTTATATGGTATGTGTGTGTGTGTGTGGGTATGTGCATGCCATTCTTTGGTATAACCCGTTGCGAACATCTGTGTGTACTCAGGACATCTCACTCATCTGTAATTGTGTTATTGGGGGCTGTGTGTTATTTTGGTGTAGAGTACAGTATAATGCAACAATGACAATCCCTTCCACATCTGAATTTAGGATGCAGGCCAAGAATGAATGATGGCAACCCTTAGGCCAAACTCACACAATAGGCTTGGCTCGGCCCTTTGCTATAGTGAGCGGAGAGTAGCTAAAATGATATGACAATACAGAATAAATATGTGAATGAAGGGCATTCATTGAGAGGGACACCGGGTCAAGGTGCAGCATTCCATCTCTCTAGCACACTTGTGTCCAGACCTGTTAGACGAAAGGAAACTGCAAACCAAAGATTCTAGAACAGAGCTCCGCTCTAGAATCTTTGCTGCAAACTCTCCCCTTTATTTACAGTAAATTCAAAAAACAACAGAAATTCCACAGCAGCTTTTAGTTACTCATGCAGAGAGAGATGTGCAAACATCGGGGGACACACACAGCACAAGCTGGGGAGGATGAGGAAGGGTGAGGAAGGGCACGTTCTTTACCAATCTTCTCTTTTGCCTGAAACACTGTATCAAATGTGTTTCAGCTCTCCCACACTGTCCTCATAAACTCATCCCTATTGATTGGCATCTGTCTAGTCTAAGATTGGCTTTTAATGAAAATCAAAAAGGTTAAGTTTGGGACACACTGTGAAAGGCCTCTGCTGTCATGACTGTATCTTTCCCTGTTTCTGAATCAAAGCCAAGAATAAAACTGCACGTAAGTACAGTGCATTTCTGTTAGAACCAGTCAAAGTGACCTCCATCTAAAGCCTCAAAAGGCCATCAACATGAATTCAACTGTTTGACATCCAGTCCCAGGTAGATTTCTCTGAGTCATGTTTTCTGATGGATGTAAACGCCTGTCCTCCATGGCCATGATGTCATTTCCTCTGAGAGGCGCTGTGATGGGTGACGTTTGAGGCCGGCAGCCTGTCGGAGGCCGAGGCTGGACGAGAGCCCCAGACGGGACTCGGTGAGAAACATGCATATTCTGGGAGATTCTCCAGGGGGAGCTGACAAATCAGATCAATTTGTTCCTGTCATAAGCATAATGCAAGAAGACTAATGGCCAGCTTTAAGTGGCGGCCCAGAAAGTGACACGGGCATCACATTTGTATGGCTCTATAATTCATTAAAAGGAAATCCTCAGGCGCCCATTACACTTCCTCGATAACCATTAAGGAATTCGGGGAGCAGAAAGTGCTTTGAACGTATATTGTGACCAGAAGGCCACACCAGCGACTCTGATAGCAAAATTGGCAGAGTGTGGTCTGGGACATGCCAAGTAAACAGGCCTGATAGCGGGATGCTAACCGAAACAACAGTTCCAGCCAGAAATGCATCTGCCTGAAGTAAACATTGCTTTGCTGTCATCAGATTTTCCTCCAGAGAGGATAGAGATTTATTACATGTTGTAGCTAATGTTTCTCCATGTAAGGAAAGTTCAGAAAGTTGCAGCAGTGGTAATTAAGATGAACAGAAGAACCTTCTAGAGGAACTTATCAGTCTGACATCTTTCCATAGTAATTAAACCTTTCAGCCTTGCATCGAGTATTTATCCTTTCAGGGATGAAGGATTGCTTAGCTCTGAATGAGGCGTGATGTATTACTTTGGACAAGAGACACTGTTAATAAATAACTGTCATTTCAAGAGAGCGGCGATACATTAAGCAATCGTCTAATGATATCACAGGAATTCAGGCCACTTAACTTTTTAGTTTCAAACTGATTTGCCATGAGTGGTTTCAGGGCAATGCAGGTGGGGGATAGTGCAGCGATGGGGGTGCATTTGAGAAGAAAAAAAGTTAAAAGACTTAATAAATCTGGGAACTGTTCAAAACTTTTCTAACTAGAAGTTCAACTTTGACTAAAAGCTTCAAGGAATGCTTAAGGTCAGGTCATCATCCCAATCACCCAATACCAAACGGAGCCAGCAGGCAATACACCATTCGCATTCTGATAGAGAGATGCCCCTTCTGTCTGGCTCCCTATCTGGCTCCTTTCCCTCCCTATCTCCATCTCTCTCCATCTCTCTCCATCTCTCCTGGGAGCTTATTTGGGGAGATGGGGAGTTAGCTGTCTAAAAGCCTGGCATTTGTGGTAAAGAGGGATGAGGCTGGAGAGTGGAGATGAATTGGCTTAGATGGTTCTTGATGTACAGTCAGTTGGGAAGACTTCTGCCAGTGGAAGAGAATGGTGGCTGGTGGTAACTCTGTAAGATGGTGACCCTTTGACACATTTAGTAATAATTCATAAACACATACTACCAACTTTAAATCACCAGCAGAGAGCAACGTTACAGTATGTGGCAGGACAATGAACAATTTAGTTGTATGTAATATTGACTATTTGCAATGACATTAACATATCCATTACATATTGTACATGCCATTCAACACAATTCAATAAAAATAAATTGTTAAAACACACATAAAAACAGTAACCCTGTGCTATGAAATTGTGTTGGGCACAAATACAACAGCAGACCATGGCACAGTCACTAGTTTCCCATGCAGCTTAAAGGAACGTGAGTATATTTCACCACGAGGCAAAGTGGCTTTAAATAACAGATGAGCATAATAAACTTCAGACAGTCTATTACATAAATCAAACCAGAGTCAGCCACAAACTTCACAGGCAGAATTTCTATTAAAGACACATTTGCAGGGAACAAAGCATGACATCTGAAACAACTCAACAAAGTGTCATGTGAAGTTAATGACAATACAAACTAATTAATTTAGCAAATACTCTTACATTAAGCTAGGGGTTGTTATTTATGGTCCCTGTCCATGGCATCAGCTGTTTTCCCCTTTGCTTTCAGAAGCGCAGGGCCCAATCCCCGCTACATCTCTCAGCAGCAGCAGCAGCAGCCTGCCTGTCATTTGGGCCTCTTGTAATGTGAGCAATTAATAGGCCCCCCAAACAGAGGCTAACTCTGTTGAGCTCCCTGTGGGCCAGAGATCCATATGCAGGGGTGAGCTCTCTGTTCTTCCCCCAGCGCCACACTCACTTACGCTCATGATTACTGCAGAGCACAACCTCTATTGATTGTGTGGCACACGATTCCCCTGGCCTGAAACAGATACAAAGCTGTTATCAGAGGGTGCGCTCTGTTCATTTGGTGTGTATAAGGCCCCTTTTTTTCAATACATACACAAAGATTGCATTCATAGAGTGTACAGCCATCCTCCATTTTTCCTGTTCTTCCATATGTTGTAGAATGCCGTTTTTAGGAGGCTGTGTAATGCATCAGATTTGGGTGTTAAAAGTGATGAACAGTGTGACAAATAGGATAAGGTTGACAAGAAATGACATGCAGGATGAGACAAAGTTATGTTCGCTTATTTTTCATTTTCAGTTTAGGTATCTCAGATCTAGCAAAGGAATATGCATAGTGTGGATTCCTGACAGTAACTGGGCAGATTGATCAGATAGCATGCTATCTAGTGCTATGCTAATTAGCATTAGGTTGCACTTAGAGGTGACCTTAGCGACATAGGAGGCATTCTTGCCTGGTCAAGTGGTTGAGCTTAAAACTAGGAGGTTTGATCATACATGAGAGGCCAGTAAAAGAGTGTAAAATTCAGCAGGATAAAGTTATGCTAATGAGTATTAGCTGCTGCTTAAGGTCATCCCGGACACAAACTGGGATGACTTTCAGAATGTTCATCCTTTAATGTTAGACTGGTCCATGTTGCTAGCCAGAAAAACGCTGTCAACCTTTCCGTGTTGGCACTACAGTGATTAACGTTAGCGGCAGAGTAAGGTGACACAGGAGGACGCAGGCAGGGATGGCTTCAGGACAGGAAGTGTGGAGGCTAATGAAGAGTGAAGGAGGAGCAGGCTGATGAGGAAGTTCCCGTGGAGCTCAGTGGTGCTCACTGGAGCGTCTTCTGGCTAATGCTCTGAGGCGGCGCGGCTCCCTCTCGCATGCACACACACCTTACACACTCTGGCTCAGGCTCAAGGCGGACCCTCACAGAGACCAAAGACCCCCAGCTCAACACACAAGGTCAAACCTGGGGATCCTTATCCTCTCTCTCTCTCTCTCTCTCTCTCCACATGGTTCACTCGCTCTCTGTCCCTGGTTTTCTTGTGAATTTCTTTAGCCCTTCATCCCTGTTCCACTCCTTTAAATTTCCTTTTTCTCACAAAATGCTGAATATTTGCTTCCTCAAACTAATCCATATACACCCAGTCTTTCAGATCTGTGTCATCTATCCTTACCCCATGTTTGTTCCTCGACTAAAACCACAATAATAATCCAAATGTGCTATATTACGTAGACTGACTGAATACAATGTACATGTCTTTACTACCATCTGGTTGAATATTTCAGTATATACTATTTTGTTTTTCAACCCTGGATTGCACAGTTATCAGGTTAACCTGTCTATTGTCTCGCCACATGTCCACTGTTGTTCCGCATGTCCACTGTTTTGCCTGCATGTCCACTGTTTTGCTGCATGTCCACTGTTGTTTTGCTGCATGTCCACTGTTGTTCCGCATGTCCACTGTTTTGCTGCATGTCCACTGTTTTTCCGCATGTCCACTGTTGTTCCGCATGTCCACTGTTTTGCCGCATGTCCACTGTTTTGCCATGTCCATGTTGTTGTTGTCCACTGTTGTTCCGCATGTCCACTGTTTTGCCATGTTGTTGTTGTTGTTGTTGTTGTTGTCGTTGCCGCATGTCTGGCCCACCTGTGTGTGTGCTGCTCGTCCCCTCACTCCTCTCCTCTCCTTGGCCTCTGCCCCTCTGCTGGCCAACTGGAACACGCTCACATATAAAAATGCAAAACAATGCAAAACTGCATTGATCACCAGTCACCGTTCTGCTAGATCAAATTTATACACATGTGTATGTATGCGCTGCACACACACACACACAGACACACACACACAAAGAGAGAGAGACACAAATATATTCGACAAAATCTCCCATTTCATTTATTTTTTGACCTGCTGTCTATCCCCTTGTGTAAAAGCATGACAAATGCACACACTACTCCAGTGAGCCATACACATGCACGCATACACACACACACACACACACACACACACACACACACACACACACACACACACACACACACAACAGAGATTCTCTCTCTCTCACTCTCTAGAGTCAGTGGAACGGGCCAGTGGCCAGCTGCCTGTGTGTGAGCTGTTTGAGGGTGCTGTGGACCCTGTCTGTTACCAGGCAGATCCAGGCAGCTCCAAACCACCAGCACTCCTGGAAACTGGGGCAAACTAGCATCCCCACCAGAGAGGGTCAGCTAGAGCAAGGCATTTCCCAATCTATTTGGGAAATGTACACATAGCCCTTGTCAGTGAACCCTATGTGAAAAGTCTTTCAGACGTATGCAACATAATCAAATACCTCTTTTGGTTTCATCAATGTTCTCTATAAAAGAACTTAATAGAAAAAAAGACTCTCATAGACCCTCTGGGCGGAGAATCCTTTTGGCTGTTAACAGCCTAGACCAGTTCTGCACCCAACCTTATGGAAGTCCCCTGTTGATTGCCTTGGCAAGGGACTCAGAACATGCTAAATTTGGAGTTTGGAACAAGTGAGGGCATTTAAGTGCTGCATAATGTTTCCATAAATGGGAACACTTTAGTGATTTATTTGGTTTTGTTAAAGATAGCAATATTGTTGGATTTTAATTGTAAAATATAACTGCTCTGACTGTTAGTAACTATAAAAGCTGAGGATGAGAGGGTCATTTTTTAATGGAGCAAAGAGTCCTCCAACAGAAGAGAATCAAGATCAAAATGGCTTCCACTCAACCAATCTACTCCTGTCCAATTCAGACTAATGCTGCTTTTAGCGTTCATCCCCTCCATGCTGGGTCACTCTTCTCCCCTCTCTCTTTCTGGTGCCCTCCTCTCTCTCTCTCCCCCTCTCTCTCCTCCGTGACATGCCTGACTCTTCACCAGATTAAGACTGTGCCTCTGGCTCCTCAATTTCATTACCTAGCTCTCCGCTCGGGCCTCAGACGCCATGGTGATCAACTCGTATTGGCCAATCACTGAAGGAGGCCCTTCAAACCCAGACGAGTGACAGTAGCCTATACAGTGCAGTGATTGCGATGTAATGGCAGAGAGAGAGTTGGATGGTGAGTGCCCTTATGTGCTATGAGTGGAAACGCAGCTCTTGTTCACCGGCCAGTGAATCTGTAAAATCCTGCTCAGGTAGTTGATGAAGTGCATTTCATGTACAAAAAGGTTATGAAACATTTCTCACTTGACCTGGTCAAAGAGAGTGCTTGTATTATTCAACAGAATGTGAAGTGTGTGTGACGGTGTTGCAATTTGTGGTGCTTACCAGTGTGGATGTCTGTGTGTGGGTGTTTTTATATGTGTTGTTGTGAGTGTGTGTTGTGTGTGTGTGTGTGTGTGTGTGTGTGCGCGATATGGAAGGTGATGGATACTGTTATTAATTTATGCACCAGCCTCTTTTGTCACACATTTAATGCATTTTATAAAACAGTCCAATTAGTCAGAAATCAATGCTTATCTTATGTGTTTTTGTTTGTTTTTCTGTTTACCGCTTTGATTTTTGAAGTGGTGTACATCACTGACATTTACATACAGTATAAAGTAAAAGGAAAATATAGACAGTTATAGATAAATGCTGCATAGATATATGAGATAGATATATGAGTTGATAACCTCTGTCTGATGTGTCAGTTAGTCTTAGCAACACCTCATCATTATACTTATACTTATATTATTAAATTATACTTATACTTATATATATACTATACTCATCATTATTGTGGACTGATTTAACAGTGGGACAGCTCCAGTTCTACTGGGTTAGTCCCTCCATCCAAGCCTTCAAGCCACCCCCAGTGACAGTGCTGCTCTATCTATCTCTACAGCTAATGGGCATCTAACATGACCGAACATAATTCACCTCCCATGAGCCCGCTGCAGGATTCTAAGATGTAAGCAAATCTTCTCGTCTTCATCTCCTTGTTGTAAATTAAATACTGTGTGTGTGTGTGTGAGTGTGTGTGTGTTTTCAGTGGAGCTGCCTAATCCTCATTCAGTACCTGGTGTGTTTTACTAAGGGGCTGGATTAATTGCTGGGTCTGATCTAAAATTAACTTTTAATATTTCCGCAGGGCAAACAGTAATTCCAGCAGGATTAGAGCTGGGCAGCAGAGAGGTCATACTGAGGAAAGTCCCCTCTCAGCAAAGCTCATTAAAAACCCCAGTGCGGGGAGTGGAGCGACACAGTCCTCAGAATGAAGCCTTGTTTCCCAGTCTTCTTATTTAGATGTTATTTATCCAGGTGACTTGCATTACGATAACAATCTTCCTCTCCGGGGGAAGAACAGCAGAGGTAGGTACAAGCATTCACAATGTAAGAACTACTCAGATAAACACACACATGCACACACACACACACACACACACACACACACACACACACAAATAAGCTAGAATGCCAACACACAGATGAGGACAACAAGGCTTTTTGCCCAGGCAAAAATTAAACATGTTTGGCTACTGTCTAAAAGCATGTCGCCTACAAACAACAAGTAACAAGAGCTGACACACAGCAAACCTCCGCTCCATGACACATGCCAATTAAATTATGGGATTGGAAGGAGACGAGGGTCAGATAAGAATGTGCCCAAGGCAACACTCAGCATGTGAGATGTAGATGAAGACACAACTGATGGGTACAAAAAGTGAAAAGTGGAGTTAGAATGCATGGCTGTGGGAACCGTAGAGAAGACTCCACACCTTACTAGCTGCATCTCCACAATCCACCGCAACACCTAGCAGTGAGCAAGAGGAATGGAGATAATGACTGCTCAGAGAGGGCTGAAATGGGGCAGTTTAACTGTAATACAAACCAGAATGTTTAATATTTAACCAGTAGAAGCATTTGTTGCTAGCAGAAGTGTTGTAAAACCAATAATTAACTCTAGGCCCTTGATAATATTACATCTATGGGCATCTATGGGCTCTGCACTCCATAAGGCTTGTACCAAGAGCGTCTGTAGTACCAGTAGTACCCCACCTCCTCTTTTTTGTTTACGCTCACAGGGAGACCTTGACTATACTACTGTACGTTGACCATGAAGGAATAATAATTCATGAAAGGCTTTTGTTTCTGACACGATGATCTGTTAGTGGACATCATGTCCGATAGAGAATATTTCCCCTTAGGCTGGCCTGATGACCCTACACCGTTTCGTGATATGACATGTATTGTTAGTGTTCCCACGGAGACCTGATCGCCCTTGACAACTCTTGGCTCCCTGATGGTGCTGTTACTGACATGTTTTAAGAGCCACTGTCTCTGCCGTGCCTCTTACTGTTCATCAACGCCGCTGCCTCCTGACTGCACGATGAGTGATGGTGGGTGCTGGTGGTTGTTGAGGCAGTTATGCTACAACAAGGCCCGTACTCCGTGCTCAAGTGAAACTGTGCCTGTCCTTCTGCAGTGTAACGTGTCGTGGGGTGGGGAGGGGAGGGGACTGGGTGAGGGGGCCAGCGAATCCAGCCGGCACGTCTCTACACCAGGGCTGCTCCAGAGGTTATTTATTCTCGCTCTAAGAATAAACAGCTCGGGCTGCAGGCATGGGCTTGTCTGCCCACATCATCTACAGAATCTCAGCATGTCACCCAGACCAGCACTGGCCTGCATGCATTTACGGATACCACGGCAACAACCAGTATTTCCACATAATCATGTTACTGGATTGAGAAAAAAACAAAAACAAGAATGCTTGAACTGAATTACATGCCACTTGACAGAGTGGTATGTAGGCTACAGTGATATATCACTTGTAGGTGCCAAGTACACTCAACACATTGCTAAACAGGGAAAATGTGGTTCACAACAGTAATTCTTTATGTTGAAAATATACAATGCAAGAAAGTACATGTATTTATAGGAGATTATATTATTACCCAAAATATAGATCATACTGCGTACTGATATTTGACGGAGTTATAGTCTCTGCCCAATCACAGCCTGTCATCGCTCTGTATTTGATTAGACTGTAAGACATCCAATGCACTTCACAGGTGGCCTTCATCACTCAGAGTGGCCCATGACTGCTTTATTAGTCCCTCCACACTGAAAAGAAGGACTGAAGAAGGACATCTAAAATGAGTATTTCTTTTTTGGTCTTTTTTTGGTGTCTTCCAACTGGCGGCCGTGGCCTACTGCTTAACTGCCTACTGCCTACTGGGCAGCCGTGGCCTACTAGTTAGCGCTTCAGACTTGTAACCGGATGGTTGCCGGTTCGAACCCCGACCAGTAGGCACGGCTGAAGTGCCCTTGAGCTAGAGTTCTCACTGGGCCTGAAAATTACGAGCCGACCCGGCCCGGCCCGTGGCTTTTAAAGCCCGGACCCGATGTAACCCGACACATCAACATGAATTATCTGCCTGAACCCGGCCCGCGGCCCGACATAAAACATACGTTTTGACTGTTAAACCCTGACTTTATTTAGGTGAAGATTCAATACATTAGCGTGACATGACGCACAAGCTGTTGCGCAGCAGCAACCAGACTTTCTTATGGGTGAACAGCAGCGATGATTAAAAATGTTTTTTTTTCACTGGAGCGGAAAGATTAAGCCCGAGGTCCGACCCGACCCGAGTCATTTGCTTATATTTTCGACCCGAACCCGGCCCGAACCTGCGGGTCCTGTCGGGTTTGTCGGGCCGACCCGACCCGTTGAAAACTCTACCTTGAGCAAGGCACCTAACCCCTCACTGCTCCCCGAGTGCCACTGTTGTTGCAGGCAGCTCACTGCGCCGGGATTAGTGTGTGCTTCACCTCACTGTGTGTTCACTGTGTGCTGAGTGTGTTTCACTAATTCACAGATTGGGATAAATGCAGAGACCAAATTTCCCTCACGGGATCAAAAGAGTACATATACATATACTTATACTTATACTTAACTACCTGAATGACTAGGACAGTCAGTTACTCGTTAATGGTGGACAGTTAGGTGTTGCTGTTAGCGGCAGAATCCCACAAACCCAGCAGGAGCTGTGGAGGAGGGGAGAGGAGGAGGAGAAGAAGAGCAGTCTGTAGCTGTGGAGGAGGGGAGAGGAGGAGGAGGAGGAGAAGAGCAGTCTGTAACTGTGGAGGAGGGGAGAGGAGGAGGAGAAGAGGAGGAGGAGGAGAAGAGCAGTCTGTAGCTGTGGAGGAGGGGAGAGGAGGAGGAGAAGAGGAGCAGTCTGTAGCTGTGGAGGAGGGGAGAGGAGGAGGAGGAGAAGAGCAGTCTGTAGCTGTGGAGGAGGGAAGAGGAGGAGGAGGAGAAGAGCAGTCTGTAGCTGTAGAGGAGGGAAGAGGAGGAAGAGGAGAAGAGCAGTCTGTAGCTGTGGCCTGGTGCTGACGGGTCTGTCATCGTCCTCCTCTGCCTCAGCGGGTCCCTGTGTGCCGGCGTGGAGGCCACAGCGGTCGCCAGCCTCGCCGAATGGCACCAATTCTCCTCGCTGCAGACTTCAGAGCCCAAGCCATTTCAATCCGCTTCCAATTTTTCCTCTCGGCGTGAAACGCTGCCTGAACAAAGTCTCAGGACACACTCTCACACACACTCACACACACACACACACTCGCCCCCACGTCCCCTCAACCCAGCATTACCATGCTGTCCATTCCATTCCCATATCCACAGATGCAATCCATGCTGTTGTTGATGATGATGATGGCGATGATGATGATGATGATGACAGCAGTGATGGGGGCGATGACGGAGATGAGGCTTCATGCGGGGCGCCGTGTGTGTGCTGAACAGAGGGAGGCCGCCGAGAGCAGCCGGTGGGGAAAATCACATTACACGTCAAAGATGTGATTGGGCGGCGGTCTTCCTGTTGGCGGCGGCGGGAGCCCCAAGCTGTTTGCGAATTAAGCCCTGAAGGACGCGGACAGCGAGGGCTGCCGGAGGAAAATTGCCTGACAATTGACTGGAGGTCAACCTGTAGCAGCTGGCAAACCATCATCTAGAAAATAGAAGCTCATTTTTTTCCCCTGGAAAAGGCTGTGATTGTCACAAAACCACATCAGAGTCCAGCTCTGCTTGGCGAGTCTTAGACCAGACACATCTGGTCCGGCATCAGGCTGGGCAGGAGAAACCATGGGCCGCCACAGTTCTCTGAGAGCGCCTTGATGTTGGTCTGTGTCTCCCTGTTTAAAGTCAAGGTAACACTTTTCTTTAGATTTGTAACATGTTTGGCCTACATTTCAGTCTATACAGAACCCAGGGCACATTGATGCCTAGTTAGCTATACTGTAACAAATAGAATCTGCCTTTTCAAAGTTGCCATGTTTGTCCCAGATGGGTTGATAGAATCATAGATGTTGTGTGGTCTTTATAATGATTTCCTGTGTTACAGCAGTTGCTGTACAAACCAACTTTCCAGAGCAGATTGACATGGCTCTTCCTGCAGTGTTTTGAGCATGTTTTTGTTAGGGCAGTGTAATCACTCATGTGATTTGGTGAAAACAGGCAAAAAAAATGTTGCATGATGGCTGTGCAGATACGAGCCACCAGTGACGTTAAATGACTCACTGCTCTTGCCCCTATTAGGAGATTATGATCTCATCAGACATAGCCCACGGAAAATATGAAGAGTGTGCATGCCATGCGGTCGTGGGGCTGCAGGGAGATCTGGAAGAGAGATGTCTGAGCGTGAGTGGCCGGACGGTCCTGAGGGCTGCGGGCAGGCGGTGGCAGATAGCAGCCGTGATAAAGGACAGGCGCAGAGAGCCCGAGCCAACGCCCGCCGACGCTTCCACGTCCAGACGACACAGGAGTTCACAGAGAGGCACCACTAGCTTAAACATCTGGACGTTTGTTTGAAGGCTGGGAAGAGTAAGAGGTCTTCTCTGCTCTTTCTACTTTAGTGAGACTGTGGGACTAAGAGCATGACAAAATCCAGCCATAAACATATGGGGTTAGGAGTTAAGAGGAAGCACAGTTTAACCCCAGCTCAGTTTAGCCCAGATGCCAGAAATGGTTTCAAAGTATATAAGAGAACACAAACACAGCTTATCTTCTGAAGAAGCTATGAAGGCTAGGTTTTGGTGGTTGAAGAAAAAAAATGTATTTTTCTGTGTATTAAGTGTAACTCAATGAAGTAAAAAAATTGCTTTTCTTGAGGTGAGGGAGGAAAGGGTTTGCTGGCACTTAGCCATAAAGAAAACATCTGTGCAAGAAGACTGTGAAGGAAGACATGTACATGTTGTGCACAGTAAAACCACGCAGCCACAGCCACAGCCAAAAGTGGCTTTAAATCAGGTGTAGGGAGTGGGAAAGTGAGAAAGACTGATTACCAGTCACAGGGAGGAGCAGATCTAATCGCCTGCACATGATTTTATTTTACCACCTCTATGCACTTCCCCCAGACCTTTCTATGGGCCTGGCAATAAAATGAGGTACACAATAAAACATTTACTCATAAGGGTCATGGCCTCATATATGGTCACAGACCAACCAATTTTGATATGGTGAAGAGTATCATTGAAAGTGCATTTGATGCTCTGTAGCGACATTTTGGGAGGAGTCCTACAGCTTAGCACGTAAGCCCTTTGTAAGATGTTTCATTCCTCCTTGAGGAACCCCCCTCATGAAACCATGAACATGTTTATTGGGCCAAAAGCCAACAATGTGTTCAGGCAACTGAGCTGATAGCCACTTGGCAGAAGAAAAAACAGACCATCTGCTAAATGTCATGTAGGAAATGATGTGCGTTAGCTTTGGTTTCAGCGGCGCGCCTTGAGACAATTTCCCATCATTATAAGCTCCATTTCAATTGAATTTAATTGTGCACTCATGTAATCACCATACAGCTTCTGCTAATGCTAGTTTAATGTTTGGGCTTTACAGAGTCACTGCATAGCTTCTTGGTGACATCGTCGGAGAAAGAGAGAAAGAGAGAGAGAGAGAGAGAGAGAGAGAGAGAGAGAGGAGAGAGAGAGAGAGAGAGAGAGGCCAAATGGTGTTTGGTGTCTCCCTGGCTAATGATGGACGGTTCAAGTGACTGGATGCCCAGAGGGGCCAGCTCCCTCCCGGGTTCTCCTCTGATCGTGTGGGACTTTTGTAGCGGCAGCTTGCCCTGGCACACACGTGGCCCGTCATTCACCAGCTAGCCTGGCACTTCAGAGTTCTTGTGAAGGGAAAATCACTTAATGGATAGCCCTTCATCGGGCTACTTTAATCTGACAGCGCTTTGTTAGGCTTTGTTCTGTCATGGGCACCGTTATTTTGTGATCCATCATGTCTGCAGTGAGGAGAAAAGAAAAGAAACGAGAGGGACAGAGGGGAGAGGAGAGGAAGGGAGAGGAGGGGAGAGCAGAGGAGAGGAGAGGAGAGGAGAGGAGAGGAGAGGAGGAGGGGAGCAGAGGAGAGGAGAGGAGGGGAGAGGAGGGGAGAGGAGGGAGAGCAGAGGAGAGGAGAGGAGGGAAGGGAGAGAGAGCAGAGCAGAGGAGAGGAGAGGAGAGGGAGGAGAGGAGGAGAGGAGAGAAGAGAAGAGAAGAGAAGAGAAGAGAAGAGGAGAGGAGGAGGAGAGGAGAGGAGAGGAGAGGAGAGAGAGAGAGGAGAGGGGAGGGAGAGGAGAGGAGAGGAGAGGAGAGGAAAGAGAAGAGAAGAGGAGGGGAGGGAGCGGAGAGGAGGGGAGAAGAGAGGAGAAGAGAAAGAGAAGAGAAGAGAAGAGAAGAGAAGAGAAAGAAGAGAAGAGGAGGAGGAGGAGAGGAGAGGAGAGGAGGACAGGGAGGAGGAGGAGAGGAGAAGAGAAGAGAAGAGAAGAGAAGAGAAGAAGAGAAGAGAAGGGGAGAGGAGAGGAGAGGGAGGGAGGAAGAAGAGGAGAAGAGGAGAGGAGGAGAGGGAGGGGAGGGAGGAGGAGGAGGAAGAGGAGAGGAGAGGGAGGAAAGAGAGTGTTGTTAGAGGATGGAAGGACTGATTCCAAATACTGATCCTTCTGGTGAACCATGGCAATCGTTCCCTGATCAATAGTACTTGCAGGGAAAGAAATATGAAAAGCATTGATCTACTGGCACCTCAACCAGCTGAGGGTTTGGAGAGAGATTAGAAAACTAATGAATCAGGGGATCGGTCTCCTCTCCGAGTGTGTTTAACACAGAGAGACAAACAAGACATAATGAACACACAGCTCCTCTAGAGATACCATCCCAACACAGAGTGGCCAGGGCAGGTGGCGGCCTTCTAGGGCCTCCCGTGATCTTCCTCCTGACTCCTCTTCCTCCACCTCAGTGGGAGTAGCAGGAGAGTGGAACGCGGCTGAGCAGCCTGACCACCCCTTGAGCCTGCTGGACCGGGTGGGCTGTGATGCACGCTGCGCGGAGGGGATTAGCATTGGTCTCATGCGGACACGAGTGAGCGATCAATCGATGGAGGAGAGCGAGAGGGGAAACCAAGCTCGGCTATTTAAGCTCACAGAGGCCCCAGATCAGAGGGCGGACGTCTGCAGAGACCACTGTTGTGGGAGAGCGGCAGGCAGCGCTCTAAGCCGCCCTCGCCTACACACACACGACGAGAGGACCAACCCATATGTGGGGCTTGATGTTCACAAAGCAGCATTAATGATGAGGAAATATGGTGCCCACAAAGGTGTCAGTTCCATTCATTTTGCCTTTTAAAATCACCACAGACAAATGAGCACGCGTGACATTATCTATTGTTCATCTGATCCCTGACAGCCCGAGTGAGGTATGGAGAGAGCCAGCCATAGAGGAAATGTGGAGGAAGAAATTAATGACATTCAGAGGGTACTGGGTACTTGGTTATGACAAAATCTCCATTCTGCTGTGTGACCATGGGACAGGCTTCTTTCACAGATGGACTCGACATGCTCATGCTGCTAACAAAACGAAGAGAGAGAGACGGAGTGCCCTGCACACGTCAACTAATAGCAGGAGCAGCAGCTCCTCACGTTCACTAGCAGTATTCCAGGCACCAGCAGCGCACTCTTCCCAGGCTTGACCTGGTCAGCTGAACACCGCCTATTTTGATTTTACGAGTCCAGAAACTGTGGCCGCGAAACTAAATTAGCTTCGACTGGTCAGGTGGAAAACTCGTTTCTCTGGGCCCCTCATCTTCTGCACCGGTGTGCTTCTAATTCCGTGTGATGGGGCCTAAATGACGTGCGGGCCCTCTGTTGATTGGATCCCGTGCGGTGGACTTCCTCGGCGAGATGGGCTGCTGCCTGCGTGCCGCTCCCCGGTGTATCTTTCATACTGATGTTGAAAAGGGCGGATCAATGAAACCAATCAATGGAAACAATGTTGTATTTATTTGAGTGCTGTCTATAGATTGTGCAACACAAGGTCTCGGTGGTGGGGGCCATCGGGCCAGAGAGTGCAGCCCTGGTGTGCTGCGTCCACCTCCCATCTACGCAGAACACACCCAGCACGCACGGCACTTGGACACAGTATCAGTTACTGCAGCTGTGAGGATGCTTTATGACCTGTCATGATGAAACAGAATGGAAATGTGGAAGAATTTGAAATATCCCGCCATTGTGTAATTCCCCATAAGTGCTCTAGCACAGGCTGTCCATGTTTGCATACTGTTTGGCAATCATGTAGAGTAGGTCCATTTGCATTATGTCCAAACAGTCCAAAAAAATCTAACAGACTTTGGGGGGGGGGGGGGGGGGGGGATGTAAGCAACACCTGCATCAGCTGTAATATGTCCACCCGTGAGAGTCCAGCCAAAAACACTCATCTTGAAAGACAACCAAAGACACCGCCAAAAGATATGAAAAAGCTCATCCTGGAAGGGTGCGCAGAGCAGACCAGAGCAGATCCTCTTGCTTAATGAAAACAATATGCCGACATCAGTCAACGCTGCAGGAAGAAGAGAACCTTCTTCCAGTAACAAATGACTCTGGCTCCTCGGCGTGGATGCTTCAGGTCGCCGGCGGCTTGTCGTTATTTCACCATCGTCCATCCCCCCCCCCCCCTGCCCTTATGAATGTGACCCTGGGTGGTGTCCCTCACCTGACCCCCATCACTGACATCGCTTTCAGTGCACGCCAGCAAGAGAGCAAACAAGGCGAGAGGAGCAGCTAAAAGCTCTTGCTCATTAAACAGACACACAGAGACACGAGAGCAGTGGCCAAGTGTTTGTTGAGGAATATTGAGTGGTCCCTTGTTCCACTGCACACCACAGAAGTCAATTTCCTGAGTGTGTGAGTGTGTAGGAGGAGGGTATGGAGTGTTTTTCATGGAAGCAGCCTGACACGGAGTGATCTGTGAGAATGAGAACTCTTTGAGGTCAAAGACAAAGCAGCGGGTCGTGCTAAGTCTCTGACGGGCTCCTCGCCATAATGCTAACTTCATGTTTTGGGGTTTGCCCCAACTCCTAAAAATTGGATTGTACCACGCTAACAATATCTGTTCCACATGCAGACCGGCTTTGCACTCAACAGCTAGACATTTGCTGCGTGTTTATGAAATCAATGCGCTTTGTGTGGTGAGGCACCATTTCTGAAAGGCAACATCTGATTCTCTTAAAAATGATAACTGATGTTCTCTAACTGCTCTCTGTAGAACCCAGTTGTGGTTTCTCCCTTATTACAAACTTAGGCAAAAAAGGACTAGATATCACACAGAACATTAAAAATCACTTTCTGAGAGAGAAAAAGCTGCATGGCTCGCTGCTTTCACTCGACATTGGTGTGTAATGGAGAGAGCAGAGAGGAGAAGAGAGGAGCAGAGCCGATGGACTGCGGCCACCTCTGCCTGGGAGGCTGCTCTGATGGGGGGGAGAGTGAGAGAGAGAGCCCAGTGGAGGTAGTGATGGATGAGTTGGACCATCAGCCCAGCGTACTGACGGCTCACCGCACCATTCCGCACACAGCACTACTGCTGGAGTTGGGTAGCCCCTGGAAGGCATAAACTGATCCAGAGCTTCTGAGCCCTAATCTCCCCCTCTCTTTCTCTCTCTCTCTCTCTCTCTCTTTCTCTCTCTCTCTTTCTCTCTCACACCTTAATCTTCACCCTAGTCTTGCCCATGGAACTGGATAGAGGAGGCTGAAGCAAATCAATTCATTCAGTGTGTGTGTGTGTGTGTGTGTGTGTGTGCATATGTGTTTCCTAAATCTCTCTCAACATCCTGGCAAAACAAAAGTAAACTCAGTCCAAGGTAGATGACACACCAAAACCACAGTATATAGACATTGACTTACATGATACATGAACACATCAACCATCACACCTGACAAATGGACATTTCAGCATGTATGGAAGTACACACACGCACACACATCATTATGCACACACACACACACACACACACACACACACACACACACACACACACACACGCATACACATACACTGGTTAAAGCCCACATGTTCAGGTGCTGAATGACGTCTCAAATGAGGAATGTCCAAAGGCCCCACGGTCCAGCACAAGCAGGTCAGCACCTGTTCCATCTGACCTTCACAGGCCCTCCGCACTGCAACTCCAATCAACACGAGGCAAATGCCAGCATTTTCCTTTGTCATTATAGCATTAGGCGGATCAAACGGCCACACAGAGTAATTCATGCAATCAAAACACAAAGCCACAAAAGATTCCATCCACAAGAAAGAACAATATTCACACAGAAGGTGTGGACGGATGGTTCCTTCTCTGAGGCCTCAAATGGAATATCGAATTCGCTGGCAAACAGGAGACCCTATGCATATGGAAATTGGACTTCTAACCTCTATATTTCAGAGCGATCGTGGCGGAGATGTCTTTTCCTGCCCCTCTGTCTTCTCTCCCGTGACTCTCAAGGAGAAATTTCAATATCAAATAAAAGGAGGGAGACGGATCTGCTGCAATTATGCATTCATTTACAATACTGGAGGGTGCTCGGGTGTAAAATTTCCCATTCACACGGAAGCTATGATTTCAATCTTTTTTTGGGCCATACCGGCACAGCGGTGTGTTAAAAAATGACACCCTTAAATTGCACACAATGTAATATTACACAGTGCATTTCTGCACATGGGCTATTGTTAACCAGGTTTCATTAATGGAGGAGAAGTCCTTGACGAGACACTATTAGGGGGAGAGGCTTGTTGGAACATGGGGCGTTTTGACAGAGTTCTCCTGGTGAATACTCTAGGTTTAGATGTGTGACTGACGCCTCCTGGGCTGTCTATGTCTGAATGTCTGTGTGTGTGTGTGTGTGTGTGTGTGTGTGTGTGTGTGTGTGTTGTGATTCCTTCCTTCGTATGAAAACGGGTCCTCACCAAAAGAGTGCGTCTCCTATAAACTGTGACCTTTTCTTGTCAAAAAACAAAGATTTGCGCAATTAACTGCTTTTAAATGTCAGCTCCGACCTCATCTGCATATTGGAATCAGACTTTGCATAAAAATGAGAATGTTTTAGAGTGTTACTGTTTTGCACTAATGGTTTTCTATTTCTTAGTGGTGAGATGAGGGGGAAAAAAATCATCTAGCAAATGTCAACATGTTTGCATGTGTTTCCCCTTCCTTCTGCTATCAATTAACCTTTACAGCTGGAAGGCCTTGCCTCAGTTGGCTTCATTCATGCAATAATAGACGCCATGGAGATGGTGACATCACTCACAAATTAACTGTCACTAGGAAACATATTATTAGGGAGCAGCTCTGAGCCAATGGCGTTGTAGCTCATTACCCCATGGTCCATGTCCTGGAGCAATCCAAGAAGGCCTGAAACATCAAAGACGTGTGAGATTAATGATGTCAACCACACACATGGAAACTACAGTATCTCATACTAGGGGGGGGGGGCGTTTGGCCTCCACTTTAAACACCACACATAAAGAGTCATCCAGGAGCTAAGCTAACAGCGTAATACAACGCTAAACCACTCATGGCATGTGCAGGACCTCCAATGCACACCTCCCCACAAAGTCCTGGCTGTCGATCCACCCACTAAAGCCCTGAACATGGACCTTCTGCCCACAGCCCAACGAGAGTGTGTCAGCGCTGGGTATCATTTCACTGTCAGCACGTTTACCATCGACACACACACACACACACACACACGTGAAATATGCAGCCGTGTGTGTTCCGGCTGGACACTGGAAGAAGTGTGGGGAGAGGGAGGCGGTGAGTAACAGAAGCCTGCGTCCGCCTCCATCTGGCACGGCTGCTGCTGCTGCTGCTGCTGCTGCTGCTCTTTGGCGGGCAGAGCCGTCCGCGTCGCGCCGGAGCCAGCGGCTGACAGTGATTGACACGATTTCCAAGCTGGACGAGGTTTCATCTGGGGGGTTGGAGGCGCAGGAGGGGGGAGGCAGATGGGGTTCCAGAGTAGAGTGGGCAGGTGGAGAGTGTGTGGATATAAGTGTGTGTGTGTGTGTGTGGCAGGGGAGTGTGAATAAATAGACTCCAAGCTGGGGAAAGAAGGAGACGGAGGACTAAGTGAAGGAAGACGGCCCAGAGCTGAGGCGCGGAGCTCCTCCGAGAGCAGCTCTCATTACTCTGACTTGGACACTCACCTGACGCTACTCAGCCCCTGCAGTCAAACTTCCAAAAGCAGAACAATAGACCAATTTCACAGTGTCCAGGTGTCCAGCCTCATTGATGTTAATGGTACCTTAATTGACCTTAATTAACCTCTGGCTCTAACCACCTGGCCCATGAACATGATATGGGCTTTTTTACAGAACAATTAACTGTAGATTTTCACAGCTGTAATCAAAGCTACAGTATCTCTCACTTTGACTCACAAATATCTCTCTACATCCCTCAAAACACACCAATAAACCTCTCTCTCTCAGAGCTGCCTGTCCCAGGGTCACATGACTATGAGACTGATGTGTGTTTTACTGCAGCAGGTGACAGATAGCCTTCCCCTCCCCTTCCATCCCAAATGCCCTCGCTGAGACCAACTTAATTGCCCTTGCAGCGCAATACAACAATTTCCCGTCCGGCCGAGTGCGGGCCAGTGGCTAAGCGATAAGCATATTAAAACATAATGAATACATGAATATTTACAAGGTTAATTAGTCCTTTATTGCTGCCTAGCGCTGGGCTGAGCTGCGCTCGACAGGGCTGTACATCATCCAGCATCAAGCAGCTGCTGCCCAACCTTGATGAATATTGCAAAGGCTGGGAGGGGTGCTGAAGCTCAATAAAATAAACCTAAATCAACATCTACATCAATGGAGTGCATAGATTCCACACATACACACACACACACAAAGCCGCACACACACACACACACACACACGCACACGCACACACGCACACACACACACACACACACACGCACACACGCACACACACACACGCGCACACACGCACACGTGTCTGTCAGGATCTAATTGGAGTCAGTCAAATCCAAGGTCTTGTATTAATAGAATAGCAGGACAGTGGTTGAAATAATGGATTGTTTGCACAATCAATGGGGAATGAGAGGAATTTTCTCCACAAGAAAAAAGAGAGTTGTGAGAGAGATGTGTCAAATACATTCTGTCGGCCAACTGGCAAATTCCGCAATATTTCCCCCCAAATGATTCTGGTTTGTTTATGCAATGTCAGGAAGCTTATTTGGAATACTCGTGGTATTTTGTGGAATGAGGGTTATTGTGCTAGATTGACTGCTGACACAGAGTTAGCCGTAGCCATCGCCATGAGAAGAATGGCTTCATTAAAACCCTAATGGCTAACACCTGCTTGTGGAACCAATCAGACTCAAACAGACAGCTAGGATTACCATGAAAAGCTTTCTCATCTGTGTAATAATCAGTAGCCATAGATCAGGATTTAATAACTATAAAATTTATTTAGCATGAAATGGCACACGAGAGGTTGTTACGGTGAGATATTTGATAAAGGCATGGGAATATGACCAACTGATAAGCCTGTCAAAGCTCGGTAAATTCACAAAGAAAATGATGTGTGAAAGTTGGGATGCCTTGACCTTCTGTTATAAGTGAACGTCACTTGAACGTTTTCAACACTCATAAAGAAATGATAAGGTGGGGCTTATGATGGTTTTGAAGAAGTCAGGATCTCAAGATCACACAGGTCAACCACTAACTACATACTGTAAACTTCCTGGGGACACCGAGGGAGGAAGGGTGTATCAACTCATGCATGTGCATTCACATACTCTCTCCCTCACACACACACACTCTCACTCTCTCTCTCACACACACACACACACACACACTCTCAATCACACACACACACCGCTCACTCTCTCACACACACACACACAGACAGACAGACAGACAAACAAACAGACACACACACACAATCTCTCTCTCTGGATCATCCATACACTGGGTGAAGTGGGCTTCAGTGGAGCGACACCCTCCTTTGAGCCCATTTGTGCAGGGCGAGGTAAGGTGAGGGCTCGGGGGGCGTTGACCAGAGAGCTCTCCTCCTCCTCTCCCCTGCTGTTCCGGGCCAGTAGCGGCCCATACTAAGCAGGCTGGCGGGCGGGCTCCAAACAGCGCCACCGGCCAGAGCACTTACTGGAAGTTTTGGCCAAAGAGTTTGCAAACTGCTCGTCATTCAGCAGAGGAGTTCGGAAGCCAAGCGGGATAGGATAACAAATGGCAGAGAATGAATCCACATTCCAGAGATAAAGTAACAGCAGAGAGACTTTGTAAAAGCATTTCCACACCAGCGTCTGCATGAAAGCCTAGGGCCTGGGAGGAAGAGAAGAAACCACTTCTGCCAGATGATGTATTCAACAGCACGGTCAGCACTGGACAGGACAGGCACAGAGTTATGCGTTCCACTTATCTATTGGTTGCATGGCCAACGGGCATGTTTGTCTGCGTAATGATTGGTTGCCTGTTTTGATTAGTTGTCTGAAACTTTCGGAGAAACTGCTCTCCCTTTAGGGTGGAAATATTAGATGTATTACTGTGCAATTCACTGCTTCATAATGGTAATAAAGTAAAGATGGTTTTGGATGAATCCACTACATACTTCTTACTTCATAAGTGTGAGTGCCTTGAGCCCCGAGTGTGAGTGTGAGAGTGTGTGAGTGTGAGAGTGTGTGAGTGTGTGTGTGTGTGTCGCGTGTTTGTGTATATCATCAGAAAGGTTTTACTCCCTTGCTCAACTCCTCTGAAGAGCCATTTCTCCTGCTTTCATGTTTTGCAACCGACTTGCTGACTCATCTGACCCAAATCCCAGACAGTGGAGCCAAGCAAGTTGCTTTGATACACATTCAACTTTTTTACTGCCTCTCTGTTTCACTCTCCTGGTAACACACACAGATACACTTTTGGAATCTGGTTTACTGACATATGGCATAGGACGCCTATGTAAACTCTGGAGAAATTAGGACTTAAAGGCCCCAGCTCTCTCTATCTCTCTCTGTGTCTCTGGGAGTGTGGGGGGATTGAGCATATTGAATGACGGCTTTGAGTGCTTTGTGTGACAGGAGCACTGCTGAGAGGCAATCTGACATGTCAGTTTGAAGCGTGCGAGTGTGTGGCGCTCGGCATGCCGAGTGCTGACCTTGAATTGGCAACATAGCTCGGCACACTGAGGGCCAGGTTGATGGAGATGTCAAACAGCTCTGGGTGAACGACGCGTCTCAGCCTTTCATGAGGAAATCTGTAGCCTGCATTCAGAGAACACACGTCCAGAGATTTCTCAAACAAATGGCCCACTTCAGTGGATCGGGCCACTCTGGGCCGTGATGAGATGAGCCCTCTGAATGCTCCCCCTTCAGAATCCCAACACATTGGCCTGCGGAGAATAATAATAATAAAATAATAATATGTTTCTTTTATATAGCGCCTTTCTCAAACCCAAGGCCGCTTTACATAGTAGGAAGGCAAGGAAACACAATAACAAACAAACAAAACAATACAACAAAGACAAGTTATCTGTATGGAGCTATGTGTTGGGTGTGGAGGAGAAGTGATCATTAAACAGAATGGATTTGAGATGTGCTTTGAAGAAAGGAAGAGAAGAACAGGCACAGAGGTCTGGGGAGGGAGTTCCAGAGTTTGGGGGCCAAGGCACTGAAGGACCTGCCACCGAGAGAGTCTGGAGCGGGGGATAGCAAAGAGGTTTTGGTCATTTCATAAAAATGAACGAGGGATGAAACTCTCAGGTACTGGGGATTAAAAGTACAATGACACAAATACAAGATTGTGAGACACATAAACTTACAGATGAGCACCCTATATTAATATTATATGATGGCAGAGGGATAATGAAGTGTTGATATGAACCATTAGTGATTCAATTGAGCTCCTTATAAACTGATCCAGCAATATAATAACAAACGCAGAGCGCAATCCCTCTTTATAGGCGTTTACTTATGGCCTAGGCTGCAGGGCTTTTGGTCAAATACTCCTGAGCTTTTCATGTGTTTAACATTTGGTCTTACTTTACATTACAGGGCTCATTTCCAAAGGCAATAATACAGAATGTATAACATATGCCTTTTAGGAGACACTTCAATCCAAACTCCCAGCGTGCTCCGACGTGTCTGAGCAGGAGTGGTCCCAGGAGGCCTGGAGCCGGTGCCCTTGACACACTTGGGCTTTCTCATGTAGATCAAATAGATTGAGAGCTGCAGTTACTGTCTTCTTTAGGATGTTTTAGTAGACAGGGGTTAAGGTTAGGCTAAGAGTATTGGCACCAAGATGAAGGCAGTGTTTTTACAGTTCATTGGGTGATATTAAGTAATTAAAGGCACTCTTTTTATAGTGACCTGCAGTCATGGTCTGCAACCACTTACTGTACATTTAGGAAACAAATAGTTTTTATGAGGGTTACTTTCATGGGTTAATATTCAAGAGGTCGCAGACCTGTCAGTATGTAGTCAAGGGTCCGAGAATGCATGTACAAAAACATCAGGGTAAACATTCAGATATAGACAAATGCACATACACATAACTCATAACTACTGACCTTTGGAAACAAAAAAACCCCCGCCAAGAGTCCTTGCCAAAATCCAATAGTGAATTCCAACAATTTCAAAGCTCCGATCCATTCTGATAGGATCTAATGAGATACAGGGACCAAGACTGTAGGAATTTGCAGAACTGTTAGAGTTGAGAAACCTACAGGAATGTAGTGTATAGGAATGTTTACAGCAGGTTTTAATTTCACTGGATCGACACATGACAAATGCAACGCAGGACAAATGAAGAGGTGGTAGACACAAATGCGAGAGAGACCAAAGTAAATAGAAGCAGTAGTGTTTTATTTCTCCTTATGAAAATCCAGTCTTTGTACAGCGGCCTTAACAAATCAAAGATCAAACAGTGCCCACAGCAAGCAGTGAAAGACATTTGTCAAGTGGAGGGAAAAAAAAGTTGACAAAAAAGAATGAAAAAAAAAAAAATGTTCTTACAGTCTTTGACTTCATCTACAGTTGTCATAGGTAACGGGTGGGAGATGAAGCGTTGCATGATGGAAAGTGGAGTTCTGTGGACGAGTCCACAGGGCTGTGGGACCGAAGCCAGCTGCTATGGCTGCTAAGCCACTCTGGCTCCACTGGATAGAAATACCCTGCTTAGAGTGTGTATGAGTGTGAGTGTGTGTGTGTGTGTGTGGGGGGGGACCCTCACAGCCACTAACACCACACAAAGGTCACAAATGGACATCTGAACTGTTCTACTGGACATCCGAGCGGTACGCTTTGGACCGCTCTTGACTAGGGGTTGAAAAAATGCGGCCTCCCACTCTCTGTGCGAGGCCCAGTGGTGGACAGGTGCACTGTGGTCCACGCTGGCACTGGCTGACCACACCAGCATTCCAAGGCTGGATTAATATGAACTCGTATAAAATTTCAAATTCCCTTTCCAGGACATGAATGGATTTTTTTTCCGTTGTTTTTTTTTTCCATCTCTAGGTCATTACAGTCGTACAGTTGTTGAAACTGCTGGCTACAGTATCATCATAGTAAACAATATCTGCAAGAGAGTTAGAGTAGAAGGCATTTAAAAGAATCTTTTTTTTTTTTTTTCTCTTCTAAATCAGATAACTAGTTCTAGTCGGAGAGGGCATGTCACAGAGCCACTCATAGACTGGGGTTGTTCTCAGTGCTTGTGTTTCTATCTGCAGACAGTTTGTCTTTCTAAACCAGGTCAGTATACCATCACATCAATGACATCAGACAGAGAGAGACAGACAGACAGACAGACAGAGAGAGGGAGAGAGAGAGGGAGGGGGAGAGAGAGAGATCTTACAGATTCAATACACTCTTAATACTGCTTAGCACACAATTACATGTCTTTTCACATCATTCCCCAGTTAATGTGACTATAGATTTATGTATTTATATATCTGTGTATATAGCCCTATAGACATCAAGATCACACCACTCACTCATTTGAACATGTGTGTGTCAGGTGTGTGTGTGTGTGTGTGTGTGTGTGTGTGTGAAATCTCAATGAAGACTGGGTTTGGAGACCATTAGCAACTAAAAAGCACCAGTCTATTTGTGGCATGTGTGTTTGTATGTATCGGTCATGCCGGACTGAAATGAAACCAGGTTGGAGAAACACAAAATCACAAACAACAAATAAAAACATAGCATGATTTGTAACACAATGTATAATGTGTGTGGGTGTGTGTGTGTGTGAGAGACACAGAGAGAGAGAAAAGATGAGATGGAGAGAGAGATGGGTAGAGCCGAGAGAGAAAATATCCTGTAAATGCTTTTCTGGAGATGTGGTTGAAGACTGGCTAAGGAAACGGTTCACAAACTACAGAATGATATGATGTGCATTCACTGAACATGATCAGCACTACCAGACACTGTTTGTACCAGATTCATTGTGCAAATGTGTCTATCTACCAGTTATGCCAAGAGGATCTGTGTGTGTGTGTGTGTGTGTGTATGTTCCCATGGCAATAGGACATGGTCTTTTATCTTCTCTTGTTCCCATGGCAATAGGACATGGTCTTTTCTCTTCTCTTGTTCCCATGGCAATAGGACATGGTCTTTTCTCTTCTCTTGTTCCCATGGCAATAGGACATGGTCTTTTATCTTCTCTTGTTCCCATGGCAATAGGACATGGTCTTTTATCTTCTCTTGTTCCCATGGCAATAGGACATGGTCTTTTATCTTCTCTTGTTCCCATGGCAATAGGACATGGTCTTTTATCTTCTCTTGTTCCCATGGCAATAGGACATGGTCTTTTCTCTTCTCTTGTTCCCATGGCAATAGGACATGGTCTTTTATCTTCTCTTGTTCCCATGGCAATAGGACATGGTCTTTTATCTTCTCTTGTTCCCATGGCAATAGGACATGGTCTTTTATCTTCTCTTGTTCCCATGGCAATAGGACATGGTCTTTTATCTTCTCTTGTTCCCATGGCAATAGGACATGGTCTTTTATCTTCTCTTGTTCCCATGGCAATAGGACATGGTCTTTTATCTTCTCTTGTTCCCATGGCAATAGGACATGGTCTTTTATCTTCTCTTGTTCCCATGGCAATAGGACATGGTCTTTTATCTTCTCTTGTTCCCATGGCAATAGGACATGGTCTTTTATCTTCTCTTGTTCCCATGGCAATAGGACATGGTCTTTTATCTTCTCTTGTTCCCATGGCAATAGGACATGGTCTTTTATCTTCTCTTGTTCCCATGGCAATAGGACATGGTCTTTTATCTTCTCTTGTTCCCATGGCAATAGGACATGGTCTTTTATCTTCTCTTGTTCCCATGGCAATAGGACATGGTCTTTTCTCTTCTCTTGTTCCCATGGCAATAGGACATGGTCTTTTATCTTCTCTTGTTCCCATGGCAATAGGACATGGTCTTTTATCTTCTCTTGTTCCCATGGCAATAGGACATGGTCTTTTCTCTTCTCTTGTTCCCATGGCAATAGGACATGGTAGTTCCCATGGCAATAGGACATGGTTTTTCTCTTCTCTTGTTCCCATGGCAATAGGACATGGTCTTTTCTCTTCTCTTTGTTCCCATGGCAATAGGACATGGTCTTTTATCTTCTCTTGTTCCCATGGCAATACACCAATCCGCCGCAAACTTTATTATTTAAACTTTATTTATTATTATTTATTTTATTAATCGTATGTATTTCATCCACTTTTAACGCACATCTTGGTCCTCCACTCGACAAGGAACTCTGTGTAATCCGGGTGAAGCCTGTAAACATGGGCACTCAATGTGCAAATAAAGGTTTGTGAATTTCACAAACGGTTTAATTCTAGGTCTGTATATTCCTACTGTTGTTAAAACAGCCGACCACACAACACGCTTTTCCCGGCATCACCGAACAGCATAATGCACTAAATAAAAATTAAGAAAAGAAGATTTCGCGATCTACAGCTAACGCCTGTTACAGCCGCTTTACGGATCAACACATTACTTCGCTACTTCCTTAGCAGCAAGGCAACGCAGTAATGGTGGCACTGCTTTACTTCCGTGTTTCGCCGGATTTGTGTATAGGACATGGTCTTTTCTCTTCTCTTGTTTTCTTCAACACTGCAGAGTCCCCATCGCCATCAGTATTGTTTCTGTATTGGCTACAAACTTTGATTCTTCTTTTACATACAAACACTTTGAGCTGCTTTAGTTAAATGAGAGATAAACATGTCTAATTCCTAATAATGTCTAATTACAATCAAGACTAATGAGTGTATAGCATGAGGACACACATAGCAGTGAGCACTACAGCAAGGCCATAATTAACGCCTAATGAACACAGAGAGAGCAGGCAGCAAGACACACCTCCCCCCTGTTACCCAATCAGTCTTCCCCATTATGGCTTCGTTGACTATATCAATTATGGCACAGAGCATGATTATAAGAGAAGAAGAATGACAAAATGTCACATGACTCAAGTCGTGTTTTTAGAGTAGACATTAGAGTAGACATAGAAGTCTGAAATTGCCCCAAAATAACTGATGATTGTAGCAATCAAGCATCATCAGTAGTACAACAACAAAGACTACATTTGTAAACTCTTAAAAGTTAGAACATCAATGTGTCGTAAAACAGGCACACAGGGATTGATACTCTTTATGCTGTGGGAGGTGGGAGGTGCGTGATTGAAATTAGGGGTCAATGCAGAGTGGTTGGATACAGCCTGCTGCAGATCTGGGTGCCTGTCATCCACATCGAGTTTGGATATGATGCATCTGACACTGGGATCTGTCTTTCACATAGTCTTCAGTTCACAAAATGCTACGCCATATGGCTGGCAAACACTTAGAAAGTTTATCTGTGTGTGTGTGTGTGTGTGTGTGTGTGTGTGTGTGTGTGTGTGTGTGTGCGCGCGCAAGTTTGTGGCTCTGTTCCAAATGGTAACTGCTGTCTTATAAGATACCTAACAGGGGAGTGTGGCAGTGTTGTTCCAAACCGATTGAACTTTCTTTTCCTGTCTGTTAAGAAACCTTCAAAATACTGTAACTGTAACAAACACTGTAACGGTCATTTATGAAGGCAGATTCATGGCATCCTCTATCCTCTACTGCCCACAAGTCAGTGACAGTCACAAAACAGTCATAAAACAGTTGTGAAAAGTCAACTAAGATGCTGGAAAAAAACTGTATAAGTAAGTAAGTATATATACTCTTTTGATCCCGTGAGGGAAATTTGGTCTCTGCATTTATCCCAATCTGTGAATTAGTGAAACACACTCAGCACACAGTGAACACACAGTGAGGTGAAGCACACACTAACCCGGAGCAGTGAGTTGCCTGCTACAGCAGCGCTCGGGGAACAGTGAGGGGTTAGGTGCCTTGCTCAAGAGGACTTCAGTAGTTCCTACTGGTCGGGGTTCAAACCGGCAACCCTCCGGTTTACAAATCCGAAGTGCTAACCAGTAGGCCATGGCTGCCCCAATACTGTAACAACAGCTGCTGATTGTAATGAAATGTAATTTGTTTGACAGTTCTTCACTTCAATTTTCCAAAAACTATACTACAACTACATACTACTACAAACACTATACAATCTGATTATGCCGTCATTGTTGAACATTAGCCTGATAGCTTATGTAAGCTAGTTTAATGTTCTTGCTGCGTGCAACGTCATACCTTAGTGCCAATGTTATCTTAAAAGACCAATCGAAACCATTGTTCTTAGAAGAAACTCCGAAGTCTTATCTTGTGAAACACCTCTCTATCAAGTTAACAGAGCAGATGCCTTCTGTTTGGAACAGACCCTGTGTGTGTGTATGTGTGTGTGTGTGTGTGTGTGTGGGTGGGTGTGTGTGTGTGTGTGTGGGTGGGTGTGTGTGTGTGTGGGTGGGGTTAGGTGTGGGAGAGTAAAGGTATTTTCACATATTTCCCTCATCATCCCAAATCAGCGGCCAGTTCCACCCCCATCTCAACCCAGTTGGCCCCCAGCAGAGGCTCAGACATATGTGACCCTGCAAGGCGAAACCAGTCGCTTTGCGCACGGTGGTATTTTGAGAAAATCCACGATAAACAAACATACAGGTTAAAATGTCAAATTTCACGTTTTCGCATAATTCGACAGTATACAGTCTACACTTTTCATATTGTGAACAAATTTCACAGAAAAACATACGTTTTGACTGTTAAGCCCTGACTTTATTTAGGTGAAGATTCAACACATTAGCAGTCATTCCCTTTGTCCACGCCGCTATAAGGTTTTACGGTCGAGCTAAAATGTACTCAATGTGTCAGCTCCCTATCGATGTTGACAGATGTAACCGAATATGAATGTGAAAGACTTGCCTTTCAGGGCATGAACGGTCAAAAGCACGAACTTTTAGAAATATCCTGGCCCTTTTTAGGAACCAAGAGAAGTTTTCCATTTCCATTGCGCATTTTAAAAGTATACACACTCTGTGTACACAGAACTTCCTCTCCCATACTTCCCCCGAAATACATTAATTATATTACCTTAAGAGTGTCCCAGGTATTAACTAGGGGGCAGAAAAAGACACAAGCTGCACGGTTGATGAAACTGCACATAGTCAGTCATTCGCTTCAAAGTCACGCTACCCTAAGGCTAACTGTGCCCTCACACTATCGCAAGTGACAATTTACATAAAAAAGGTGATTTTCTCCTCTTCTGGCGTATCGTGATGGGAGAACCATGCCAACTTTGGATGCGGTTATCTTAGCGATACTTTTTGCAACACCCCCGATATACATTTCATTGGAAAGCTTAGTTTATGGCCGTTCATGTGGTACATTTTACCAAAGCGACTGGTTTCGCCTTGCAGGGTCACACATGTGCGGTCATTAGGCATGGTGTCACAGCACAGTAGGAGAGAACAGAGAATGAGCTGAGGAAGGTCAGGGGTGCCGGGGCCCAGTTAGAGGTCACCTAAGCCCACTGCTCAGGGTCGCCCTCGGCTAGCATGTTTATCACCTCCTCTCTTAATCTTTATGCGTCTACTTTTACAGGCCGCGCCTGAGCTGCGTGCACGCCTGCCTGTTTTATGTGGCGTTCCAGGAGGATTCAGGCATGTTCTGGTGCATGGCTCGGGAAAGATCCCGCTGTAAAAATGTCAGGGGTTTGTGTGGTCCTCAGTCTTATGCTGATCAGACAGAACAGCAATCTTAAATCCCGTCTGGGGTCTCGGAGTCCGGCATTAGGAGCACAACCCAGCCATTGTGCTGGACGGCCTGTGATGAAGAATCTGATGAAGAATGACACAAAATTGACACCAACCCTCCTTCAACATGCAGCGCTACACTGCCATTAATGCACGTGAACGGGCAGCATTAAGCTGAGCTACTGAAGCATGGCGTTAATGGACTAAGCTCTGTTTATTTAGCATCTGAGTTGCATTGCACGCAGAAGCTTCGTCTCGGTTAACATCAACCTAGCCTGAAAACCCAAACAAGGTGGCGTTTACCTTGCCGTGCAAGGGTGGAGTTTACAAGATGAAATAAAGCCCACTGTGCTCTGCTACTGAAGCGTCACGCTCGCTTACAAAAAGCTCCCTTGTAACCTGCATTACACTTCCGCGACAAGACTTTTTTTTTTTCAGTGAACCATCAACCCTCGACAGCTCAGAGCATTTACACACACAAAAAAAAAAAAAAGAGTGTAGTCTTTTTTAAACGACTTCAAACACACAGCTTCGCTCCAGTCTCCTCGGCAGCCATCTTGTTGGCGTGCCAGATGCGCGGCTCGCGTCGTAACTCTGCATTATCTAAATGAGGGGCAGGAAGCGAGCGTAGTGCTCAGTGCGGCTGAGTGAAATTTGGTTAATGCTGAGTGCAGGCTCTCTAAATCAGGGGGAAGGGTGGGCGCTCCACTCCGCTCCCCTCCCCTCCGTCTGGAGAGCCAGTGTCTGTGGGAGGGCTTAAAGAGGGGCAGATTTATACCGCTCTTAAAAACAGCTCGGCCTTCGGGCGCACTGCCGCTGCTCCGCGGCCCCAGAAGATATAAAGACGTTTAGTTACCGACTAGCCCATTCCACCATGGCACGCAATGAGTGTGCGCTAACTTTAGTGGAAAGAGGGCGAAAGAGGAGAAAAGGACTCCGGGGATGACAGTTAGAGAGAGAGAGAGAGAGAGAGAGAGAGAGAGAGAGAGAGAGAGAGAGAGAGAGAGAGAAAGAAGTGGAGACAAAGAGAAGAAAAAGTTAAAGGCAGACATTATCTGTGTGGGCAATTCCATCCTCTCTCCGCACTTAATCTCTCTGT
The DNA here is from genome assembly GCF_017589495.1 of Alosa alosa. Classification (NCBI taxonomy): domain Eukaryota; kingdom Metazoa; phylum Chordata; class Actinopteri; order Clupeiformes; family Clupeidae; genus Alosa; species Alosa alosa. The sequence goes on from NC_063193.1 coordinate 24,984,432, forward strand.
CCAGGTTCCTCCACCTCTCCCATGTCCATCCATCTCTCTCTGAGTGGCCCATCCTCCAGAGTTCTGGTCTGGGAGAGCCACCACTCCAGTCCATTCTGCTGAGGTCCCTCCACTGGCCCCTCACGGGAGGAAATCCCATCTGTCTAAGCTCATCATAGTCCTCACGCCAGCGCCTCCAACTGAGACACCTCACATGCATGTGAGTGACAAAGAGAGGGAGAGGTGGAAAAATGAGATTGAGAGAAAAAAATCATTGAAAGAAAGTGATAAAGTAACAAAAAAAGAAAGCGAGAAGAGAGAGAAACATATCGCGAAATGGAGACAAAATCTGGTTATGTCATAACATATGCGGCAGAATCCGTTTAGCTTTTTTTTTTTTTTTTTTTTACAGGTTTTAATGCCTCTGCTGTGCTGGGAGAACATCGAGCCTCAAGAAGCGACCTCAGCGGCTCACACGCTAAAGAGAGTCTTTGCAGGGGGTCCCACTTCATTTCAGTCTTGTCAACACATTTACAGTTCCCTCTGGGGCACACAACATACCTTAGCCACACACACACACACACACACACGTTTGCAACAATGCTCACACACAGGATTCTCTATCTGCAATCCATCTATTCTTCCACTGGAGCCGAGTGTCTCTTTTTCTCCATCCAACTCAATCTCTGTCTCTCTCTCCCTACCCCTCACAAACATACACACACACACACACACACACAGATAGAGAGATAGAGTAGTGTTTATCTGCACGCTGTGAGCAGTCCCACTGGAGGTGTGTGTGTGTGTGAGCGCTGTGTGTGGCGGCAGGCCAGGCTGATGGTGGGCAGGTACTGTTCGCCTTGTGCCGTGCTATTGATCACATTCTCTGCTGCTTTAATAGCCTCTGTTTGCTCTACTTCTCCACCACAGCAGCTTGTGTGTGGGTTTACTGTACGCTACTTACTGAATGTAGACAGGGCAAGCACATACTGTAGTATTCTTTCCTATACTATCTTTATCTCACCTTTTTTCTGAGGCTATAAACAGCTGTCAGTGCTTCTCTATTTCTGTTTCTCTCTCTCTCTTGCGATCCTGCTCCATCACCTCTTCTTTATCTTTCTCTCTCTCTCTCTCTCTCCTGCTCCATCACCTCTTCCTCTTCTTCTCAGAGTCCATTTCTCTCCCTGCTCAGAGCTGGGCTTGTTGAAAAATTGATTGAAAATCTTTATTGACATGATGTATTTGTACAAAGGATGATTCTTATATATATATATATAAATAAATAAATAAAATGACTTTGTACAATTATCAGTCAAAAGGATAAACACAATAAAGCCACATGGCTTATTTCCATCGGTGTGGTCTCACTTCAGAAAATTAAACAGCATCATCCATGAGTGACACAAAATGGCCTCCAGCTATGGAGCCCACACTCTAGTTTAGTTTATGTGTTTTGGACTTCTAATCCTTGAAAGCACACCTACTGATAGAATGCATACGGCCCCTGTGCAGGTGGCTGTTCACTCGGCCGCTCCTCCAAATTCCGCTCAAATTCCTCGTCAGGGCTCCCCTCAATTTCAAATTCTCCCGGCCCAGTGAAATCACTCCACGCCATGTGACAATTTAAAAGAGGGAGAAATAATCTACAAGCCGAATTGTCACCTTAGAAAACTTAAATCCCAAAGAACTAAGAGAAACGGCAATGTCACTCATAGAACATGTATTGTAAAAGATAGCCTAATGCAACAATAGAACAAGAACAAGCAAGCGTGCACATAAGCCTCAAACTAAAGGGATCAGTGGGATTAATTGCCTAAATAATACAGGTTTAGCGTCCAAGTTTTACTTCAACCTTACTTCAAATTCCTCACGTTTTCCTTTGCTCTCCGAAGCACACTCATGTTTCCGCGAAATGTGTCTTATTAAATTCCAAAATAAATCTCACTGGAACAGTGTTACGACATAGGCTAGTTGTTCTTGCTCTACATTGTTTGTATCTAGTTGTTTTGTAGGAATAGTACGCTTGTAAGCCCTATGACTTTCAGTTTTCTTTCTAAAATATTTAGCGACTTCTTCCCCAACGAACTCACTGTAACGTCGGCAAGCTGGACTATGTGCTACGGACTCTGCGACAATGCATTCTGGGATACAGGGGAGAACTCTGTTTTAATCTCCGTGTTTTAGTGTAGCGTGTTACCCTTTTAGGTCTTCCTCGTGTGTGATCATTTTTGTGTGGGGAGGCTGCATCCACTGCTGTATGTGTAGTGTGTGTGTGCGCGTTTTATCTGCCTAGAGTGTGCGTTTTTCGTGGCCTGCGTCCCTGCTCCTGTTTCTGAATGCCAGAGCCGGACAGTAACGGAGTACATTTACTTGAGCACAATTTAGAGGGATCTGTACTTTACTCGAGTATAATTTTTGGGGAGTACTCATGACTTTACTCAAGTACATTTGAGAGGCAAATATTGTACTCTTTACTCCACTACATTTCTATCCATAACCGTGAGTACCCGTTACTTCATCTAAGAAAAAAAAAAGAAAAATCCCTCTCAAACGTGATTGGATTGTGTAGGCGCCACTGATTTGCCGCCAAAGTCAACTCCATGGTCAGATTTAGATAAGAGACGAAACTATGGACGAAACAATGGATGAAGACGCAGCAGGTCCATCCCGGGAATGTGCCAACCTGTGGCCCCACCTCGTCAGACTATTTCAATTTTCTGAACAAGTTAATGATAGTTTTCGCTTCAAGTGTTTAAATTACAAAATAGTGTTTTGTATTTGAAATACGTATTTTAAATCCCAATCCCTGGCAACATGGTAAAAAGAGGAAAATTACCTGATTTTACTTTCAATTCCTTTTACATCCTCCAAGGTATTAACATTAACATGTTTTATAACTCCATGTAGGACGTTTCTGTACATAAATGTAAGCACTGTGGCAGTAATGCAATATTTAGAAAATGTAGGCTACTCTTGTACTCTTGATACTCAAGTACTTTTAAAAATAAGTACTTCAGTACTTTTTACTTAAGTAGACATCTGACTGTTGTACTTTTACTTGTACTTGAGTAAAATTCAGCAAAGGGTATCTGTACTTTTACTCAAGTAATGAAGCTGTGTACTCTGTCCTCTGCTGAATGCTAGGCACTGAACGCGGCCTCTGCACCTAGCTGCAGCAACGAATCCGTTACATCACTATGACAAGTGTCTTCATTTTGAAATGTAACGGTCTTAGTTTCATTATGAAGACGTGAGTTCTGGGTGGATTTGGGCACATGCTTCAGACTCATGGTGTGAGCGGCGCCGGAGCGAAATTGGAGCGGAACAGAGCGGCCGCTCCGGTCTCTGAATTAAAAAGCGCTCAGCGCTCCAACTAAATTCCATCCACTCCGCTCAGCTCACTAGCTCTGGTACACACAGCAGGTCAGTGTGAAATGTCGCTGGTAAAGAGGGTGGGAACAGAAGAGCGGGGCTGGTGTGGAGAGTTGGACTGACGTAGTGTTTGCGTGGTGCACCAGACAAGCTGGTGTGGACTGGGATGAAGTAGGCTTCCCATAAACAATCAATTAGACTCAGCCGCAAAGCAAACAGCCAAATGAGCCCTCACTGCAGCCAGAGGAGAAACTGGATGCAGCTGATTTATAGGAATCTGCAGTGAGGAAGTCTGAATGTATATACAGTGTGTGTGTGTGTGTGTGTGTGTGTTTGTGTGTGTGCACGTGTCTAAGATCACTCTCACGCCTCTACTGTGAGAGCCTGTTTCCATTTTACGGCCAGACAAAACATTTCAGGCGTGTTTTGGTGAAGTGAATCGGGGCTTGAAAGTTGTGTAAATCTTCATTGGGAGTTCAAAGGGAGAGCACACTGACCACTAAATAATTTGGATAGCTTTCTGTCATTCCCTTGCTCCCTCAGGATCTCTTTCTCACTCCTAATCTCCCCTCCCTCTCTCTCCTCCCTCCCTCCCTCCTTCTCTCTCTGTCTCTCTCTCTCGTCATATCAGCGGCTTGTCTCACATGCGGAGTGCAACTGATAGCAGAGTCCACCTAGTCTCTGACTGCCAAGCATCACACATTTGGGAAAAGAAACAGAAAAAGCTGTCAACAAACATCAGGACTAAAGAGTGGTGCTGGGAATGCCACACCTAATCCACCCTTACACTGCAGATAAATGCTCTTAATCGCCAACATTATTTATTACTCAGACTATTAGTGAAGACTAAAACAAATAGCGAACCTAAGGAACTAAGTTCACGAGAATGTCAATGTGCGCATGTGAATGTACTTTATGAGCATGTGTGCGTGAGTATGTGAGAGAGTGTGTATATGCGTATATGAGTGTTTGTGTGTGTATGTGTCTGTGAGAGTGTGTGTGTATGCGTCTGTGAGAGTGTGTGTGTGCGTCTGTGAAAGTGCGTGTGTATGTGTGTGTGTGAGAGTGTGTGTGTGTGGGTTGAGTGTGTATGCACTCCACAAACCAGAACAAGACGCACTTCGCTCCATGTCCAGTCCAAACAACAACAACAAGGCACTCAGAAGTAGATAGGAAAATGAACTGATTGGATTATTGTGGCTGCTTACGATCAATAGTGGAGGGGGGACTCTGGCCTAAGGGGGGGTCAGGGATAAGACATGCGTGTCATATGAAGACCCCCCACCTCACCCCCTGCCCCTTCTCATCTCAGCAACCCAGAAGAGCACGGCACATATAAGTGTGCGCATGAAAGCACAGACATTCAGAGCCACAGACACAGAGCGGTTTGTCTGTCTGGCGTTCACACGAGGGTGTAAACCAGGGTTAATTACTGACATGTCACTGTCTCTGGTCCAAACAGAACCCATCCATCACAACTGGTGCACATGTGGGGTTAGGGAGAGTTGAGAGAGGCTGTCTTACACGAGACAGACCACAGCCACCGCATGTCCAAATCCCAGCAGAGTTAGATAACCAGCGGGGATAAATCACTCTCCATGATGACCACCTCACCTGACTTAGATAAACACACACACTAACAACAATAAACATGTGATGAGCGGATGGATGGAAACACAGCACAGATAAATAAACAGACTCATGATAAAAGCCCAACTGTTTGACACATGATGGGAGCAAATGTGTGAAGCGGTGCCTGATTATCTTAGAGCAGCGAAGCAAGGCCTGTTTACAGTGCCACAGACATGACAGCATGAGACAAAATAAAGCACAAGATAAAAGCATACCATGGCTGTGCTTTAAAGGGACACCAGGCAAGCCTGAGGGCTTTTTCTCTATGAAGCACCCCCTAGCGTATGTACATGTCGTATGCGTGTGCGAGCCATCGCTCGGGCTGAAGCTCTTTTCTTTTCTTTGCGTCTTCTGTCAAGGGTTTTCGCTGCTTCTTTGCCGGCTCTGCCATTATACACACGTTTGCAACAATTGCTAGCATTTCGGTAGCCTGCCTCTGTGCTGGGGATGCCGGATGTAAACTGATCCTGCTTCTCGCAATGTCTGAGACTTTGTGAGACTGAAGGTCACGGGTAGGATACACCGAAATTGCAAGCGGGATATTCTTCCTACAGGCAGTAGGGGCGGACGAGGGAGTCTTCATTCGCCCTGTAATGAGTCATTTAACCACATACCGACTTACGAAGATGATTAATTAACACGAAAACGTTGCCTGGTGTCCCATTAAGGAATCGCAGGGATCGCAGCCTTATGCCAAATGTTGGGGCAACAGCAAAGACAGATGCACATTATGACCGTGTGTGATTAGCCATAGAGAGCCATCTGCACAGGTTTATGGGGACCTACATCACCGGCTGTTTAGTGCACACAGCAGTCTTGGGATTGGGAGAACGCTGGAATCAAACTTGCCCCTGGTCTTCTCCCTCTGTACCAATACAAAGACACAGGCTGCAGGAGAGGCTGTTTCCTTCTGCCAATCATACGAGAGGCAGGCGTGACCCTGTGACACCACAGTCTGACAGTGACTCCTCTCCATCACCCTGTCTGCCCACAGACATTCCCTCTCACTAGCGCTTATTCAGCCCACACTTCCCACACCCAGAGCAACGGACAGTGTGAGAGAGACATCCGTTTGGCCAGCAACGTGTCCTCACTGGGACCTGACCCCACCACCTGTGCATTGCTTCATCACTTGACCCATGGGAGCTCCAGAGATATCTCTCTCTGTGCCGCGGGCTCCTCAGCCCTGACAGAACCTACTAGAACCCTGACGCTGAGTGCTTGGATGCACCCTGATGGGGGGAGGTGTGTGTGTGTGTGTGTGTGTGTGTGTGTGTGGGGGGCGGGCGTGAGGCTGATACTGTAGTTGCTCTGAGTGTTTGTGATAAAGCTGCTGGCTGTTGACCAGCGAGCCGCGGCACTCCGGCTGTGAGAGAGAGAAACTCCCCAGCGCTGGTTCCAATTAACTCCCACTGAGAAACAGTCAGAGAAGCGGCTCAGCCCGGACGCCATTGGTGGATATTATCACTACTGTCGGTGAGGTCACATACTAAGAAAAACAAACCCCGCCGAGACAAATGGATCACCCTATCATAGAGACGCCATAGCTCAGGTCCGGAGAGTGGGGAGGGTGTCCACTGATGCACTTAATCCAGATGAAACAAGGGCATCCGGCACACACACAAATATTCAGACAGACACACACACACACAGAGATACACACACAAACGGAGAGACACACAGACATACACACACACACACACGCACACGCGCACGCACACACACACACACACACACACACACACACACACACGTGATATCCACATACAAATGCAGAGACATACTCTCACCCATGCAGGCAATGAATACTAATACACACACACACACACACACAGACACACACACAGAGTCATAACTCATGGGAGATTTCTCACGAGAGAGGTGAAATGTAATTTAATTTTCATGGGGTCTATTTGTAAGGCAGCCTCTTGAGAAAAGACTGCCCTCCCTCCCACCCCCTCCCCCGTCAGCCCAGGGAGGACACACCGCTCCTCATGGAAATGGAACGCATTCTGCATATTTGTGTGCGTGTACATGCATTTCAAAATGACTTCGACAAATTGAAATGGAAAATAAAATAATTCTCAAAGAAACACAGCCAATTATGAATCAGTGCTAACACACCCAACAACTCACGCAAAGAGAATGTAAAATGAGGACCTTTATCTGACAACACAAGCGCTTGTAAATGCCCCAGTGTCTGGGTGCTGTGGTCAGGCGTGGGCAGTGCACGCAGGACTGCGCTCGTATTCAAATGGGAGAGCCCATCAGGCGGCAGGGGTCAGAGAGGAGCTGCCAGGTGTCAATCACTCAGGCAGCACCTGCTATCAGGTTCGACGGGGTGACGCAGGCGTCATCTCACACCACAGCCATGCCTCTGTGGAGACGGGGCCAGTCGGGGCCGAGTGCGACACGCACGTCCGCCCGCTGCCAGCGTGAAGGACAGTGCCCTGCGCCCGTGGCTGTGGTGTGGAGATGAGGTTTCAATCCCCCGCTGTTTGCCCGGCGCGGCGCGGAGAGGAGCTGCCCCGCCTCATCAGCTGCCCTGCGGCCCTAATGATGTGCGACGGCTGGTATTGGCAGTGTAAACTCCTTAATGGCCCCGCTCCGCGCGCTAATGCTAATTAAGGGCTAATTTACTCCACGCCATTTTGTTTAAGCACAGACTGATCTCTGGCTGATGGAGCCCCTAAATCAGAGCAAAAAGTCCACTCAGTGGGAGAAGAAGTTTCTTAGGAGACGGCAGCCAGCAGGGCAGCTTCTCCACTCCCAGTGCCAGCATTTATAGAGTCCGGCACCATCTCACACTCAGTGTGTTATGCTTGTTTATTGCACTACTGATGCATGGTCTGTTCAACTAACCACTGTGCTCTAGGACACTGGACTCAGGTTTGTGTAGTGTGGAGGGCCTGTGTTGAGTGTCTGTGGTCTGTGCATGATGGGTAGTCTGTGACTGACTGTGAATGAATTCATATGAGATACGACCTCATTTTTGAAGTATATTTTTGGGGACTGCTGCCTTTATTCAGGTAGGACAGAGGAGAGTGACAAAAAGGGAGTAGGAGAGAGAGAGATGGGGGGATCAGGGAAATGACCGCTGGTCGAGTCCTCCGGAGCACTTCGAGCTCAATGTGGTTCGGACGCTGCAGCTGCTCTCCCACAGCTGTACTGTAGTCAGAACAGTCACATCAATCAAATCCAGCGTGCCATAGAACCCAAAGCAGAGAAGCAGAGAGAGAGAGAGAGAGAGAGAGAGAGAGAGAGAGAGAGAGAGAGAGAGAACTGGTGAAAAGGTGAAGAGGAGAGGAGAGAATAAAAGAGGAACTCTTGCTCCAATTTCAAGACCTACATGACTTTGGATTTGATTTCTTTTATTTGAATTTAGAGTCGCTGACAGAGAGTGCAGAAGTGGAGATTTAAGGAAGACTGGGTGGGAGAATATGTGTATGTGTGTGTGTGTGTGTGTGTGTATGTGTGTGTGTGAGAGAGAGAGACAAGAGGACCTCCCAGTATGAGAAGAGCTCTATGACAGCAGGTAAGACCTAGTTTAGTATGATGGATGATTCTGTGCCTTTAAGGGAGAGAGGGGCAATGAAAGAGAAAGTGTGGAGTGAGAGAGAGTGAAATTGTGTGTGTGTGTGTGTGTGTGTGTGTGTGTGTGTGTGTGTGGGTGGGTGTTTATATATGTGTGTGTGTAAGGTCTGTCAAAGGATGAGGTCAGAGGCTTTAACTGATGCCTTTCTGACCCCTGAGAGTGCAGCATTAATTTGCGTTCATCTTAGCCGGTTTCACAGATGCAAAGCCCGTGTGTCTGATCTGCAATGATGCATCACTGTTTGAAAGGAACGGCATTAAAAGACGAAGCTGCACCTTCAAGGTGGCCTATCCACTCCCGCCAGAGGCACGAAAGTGCAACATGCGCTGGCAGAGGATCAGGGATCAAAGGACCGGATCATAGTGCGTCTGGTGTTCTTTCTCATATTTGTTTAAACACACATGGTCTGATTGGTAAATAGGCTATTTGTAAATGATTTAAAGAAAATTGGCACTATGGTGGCACTAGGCTTGTATTGGGTAGAGAAACAATTCTCACATGCATGACCACTACTGGCACCTTTATATATGTGTGTGTGTAAGGTCTGTCAAAGGATGAGGTCAGAGGCTTTAACTGGTGCCTTTCTGACCACTGAGAGTGCAGCATGGCCTACACTCCTGTGGGTGACTAGCTGCACCTCTGTCCTGTGTATGTGGGAGGAAATGTTTGTCTGCATCTGTGTCCGTCCAGAAAACGTCTTTACATTTTGTGTTCATAGATTGTATATTTTCACATATCCACATCTATCTGCTCAAGTGCTCAAATGCATATAACATGTATACACATGTACTGTAATAAGATAGAGAAAGAGAGAGAGAGAGAGAGAGAGACAGAGAGAGAGAGAGCTTTGCTGACCTTGTCCCATGTGACACAGTGACTCACTTCAAGGTAATTTGATTGGCTCCTTGGTCAGTGATTTACTCTTTCTCTTCCTCTGTACCAGTGTGGTGTGTGTGTGTGTGTGTGTGTAACATTGTCATAGCGCATAAGGGACAGGTGAGGCTGACTTGCTAGTCTTAGCTGTCTGTGGAACGTCCTGGTTACTGAAGTCTTTTTTCTCTTTCAGCATAACTGTGTATGTGTGTGTGTGTGTGTGTGTACGCATGACTGCACTGACCTTGTCACAGCGCATGAGGCCCAGATAGCGCAGAGACTTGCTGCTCTTGGCGATCTGTGTGGCCCCTTGGTCAGTGATGTCTTTGCACCAGCCAGCGTCCACCGTCTCGATGCTGCTGCTGTACTGGCCAATCGCTATCAGAGCTGCAGGAGAACACAGAGCACACAGACCACGGTCAGTTGAAACACATCATCCAGAACAATGAAACACGCACACGCACACACACACACACACACACACACACAAACAAGAATGGTGTCTGGACAGGTGCTCAGTCCTTTACCATTAAGACAGAAGATCAGTCAGTGAGGACATGAAAGGGTTAACTCTAAAGCTCAGTCCTCTTTGGTCAAGATTGGCCTGCTGGACCCACCCATAGCCATGAGCCTCCCCCATGTTTAGGAACAGACTTGATGGCTCTCTGTGTGAGGGATCTAACTGGCCAAAACAACCAAAACAAGCCAAGCTCACCCAACCACTTCTCGGAAAAGTAGAGTGTGTTTTGGTATGTGTGTGTGCGTGTAATAGGCACAATAGTCATTCGTGATTAGCCAAGAATCACAGCTGCTTCCACAGATGAGAAAACCCTTACCTCAACCTCTCGCTCTCATTCACACACACACACACTAATTTATCACAACGACTAGAGCAGGGGTCGGCAAGTAAATTTGGGCGCGGGCCAGTTATTTTACTTAGCCAAAAGATGGTGGGCCAGAGGATAGATACAATAAATATTAGCGTGTAGAGTGAGGAGCGAGCTACAGATATAAGTTAGGTGGGAGAAAATGTCTAAAGCAGGAAGTTTTACCGCAAAAGTAAAGCCTTTAAAAAGGACTGGAAAGAATTAGTTTGCGTTCATCTTAGCCGGTTTCACAGATGCAAAGCCCGTGTGTCTGATCTGCAATGATGCATCACTGTTTGAAAGGAACGGCATTAAAAGACGAAGCTGCACCTTCAAGGTGGCCTATCCACTCCCGCCAGAGGCACGAAAGCGCAACATGCGCTGGCAGAGGATCAGGGATCAAAGGACTGGATAATAGTGCGTCTGGTGTTCTTTCTCATATTTGTTTAAACACACGTGGTCTGATTGGTAAATAGGCTATTTGTAAATGATTTAAAGAAAATTGGACTACAAGAATAATCTGGCAGGCCAAATAATATTGCTGGTGGGCCAGCTTTGGCCCGCGGGCCGCCTGTTGCAAACCCCTGGACTAGAGGGTGGTGGCACTAGGCTTGTATTGGGCAGAGAAACAATTCTCACATGCATGACCACTACTGGCACCTGTGCCCAGAGGAAACAGACAGGAACACACACACACACACACACACACACACACAACAAACATTATATAGAATATAATATATTGAAGAGGATGAAATTCCCGTGCACAGCCTTCCAGGTGCTGGTGAGGTGCAGTCATTAATTGATAAACAGGAGAGTGAAGGATCACCTCACACTGGTGGGATTTCTTTGCTGATTTTATTTAGTAGTGAACAACGCATTTTGCCTATGCTTCATCAGGTTCACTCTTGAATGAATATAATATATATTTGAGTATATGATATCTGAAAATCCATTGTCCTCTCAAAAACTCATCAGAAAAGCCTGTTCATTTATTAATCACATTTTACCATACAAATTACATGCACAATCTCACAGACACTGCACAGAAGTAATGGATAATTAGCCCTTTCGAAAATAACTCTTAAAAGGTTTTTCTTTTGATAATTTGGCCCTTGATATTTTGCTATTAGTGCATGATTTAAAATCCCACTTTTCCATACCTTGTAAGAATCATACTAACATGCTTAGAAAATGCATGCAGAGAATCAGAGATGATGGTGTATAAAATCAAACGATGCCTCACTCATATAGACACGCATACAGGCACGCAGACACAGAAACAAACGTGATGTTCGCCTACTAAGAGGTTGTTACAACATCGTAAACATTTAACACTTAATCTGACTGTATTCCATAACTCCCTGTCTCTCTCATGGGCTCTGTCTGAGAGTCTGTGTGTGTGTGTGTGTGTGTGTGTGTGTGTGTGAGAATGGGAGTGTGAAGCACTCTATCACACAGTCAGTGAGGTGTGTCGTGAGGGAGGTCATGGTTGTTGCACGGCTACATTTCACATTTTCCCTAGACCACCACTGGTGATGCTCCATGCCCCCTCAAAAAGAAAACACACACACACACACACCACTTTACTTCTTTGTATCTCAAAGTGTGCGCATACATGTTAGAGTGTGTGTGTGTGTGTGTGTGTGTGTGTGTGTGAGTGAATATGTGCATGTCTGTGGTCATGAGATAGGCATGTTGTATGTTTGCACAAGATGCTGAGGCAGACAGAGAGACAGAGGAGTCTCTGAGTCTCGTAACTTTAAACTGAACACACACAGAGCTCTCGCCACACACACACACACACACACACACACCAACGGAGAGAACAAGACAGGGAAACCGCCGTCCCGTAAAATAATAACACTGAACATTTCTACAGAGACACACACGATGTATGTGCTATAGACAAAACTCAGACATTAGGCCTAATGTGGACTCTTCCACACCCACAGACACAAACACACAGAGGACACATCACCAAGACCTGAGATGAAGGACTATTGTTTTGGGCTGTGATGTGCCTGATGGCCTGCCTTGTGTTAATGCATTTTGGTTGGCTGCCATGCGAGTTTGTCAACTGGGGATATATTTCCCTCTTTCTTTCACCCTCACACACACACACACACACACACACACACACACACGGGTGTGCTGTTTACCCAGCCACTGGGCCCGGGGCGATAATGAGTGAGCACATTTAAAAGTCATGAACATTAGTGTTGCCTCCATCCACAGGCCAGACCATATTACAGCCCCCTGCTGACAACAGCATCCAGCAGATGAGATGAGTCTCTCTCTCCTTCTCTTCCTCTCCCTCCATCTCCACAGCTCTCTCTCATCTTCAGTCGCTCATATAACACACACACACACACACACACAGTCTTTCATGTCATAGCCTCTTCTCCCCTCCGTTCATCATATGGCTTTTGGCTTTTCTTCCTTCTTACTCTTTTGCTTGCTGCCACTTGCACTATACATGTGCTGTTTACCCTTGGAGATGAGACGAAGGCCAGTGTGTGTGTGTGTGTGTGTGTGTGTGTGTGTCTCCCGCAGAGAGACTACACCACATCAAGAGAACCACACATTCCAATTTGCCCTATAAAAATGTATAGCACTCAATATATGTGTGTGTGTATGTGTGTGAGAGTGTGTGTGCACATCCGCGTGAGTGTGTGCTGGTTTGACTTGCTAATCATTAAGCAGTCATGGTGAAGAATGCCACAGAGTGTATTAAAAGTGCCTTTAATGTCAAGCCTCCGTGTCTGTAGAAACATAAATGAATACAAATGCACAAAGAGACAGAATTACAGAGAGAGAGAGAGAGAGAGAGAGAGAGAGAGAGAGAGAAAGAGAGTAACGGCTTCTACATACTCGACGCACCCGACCGGTAGCGCGACACCGTGACGTCAAAATGACGTAGATCTTGCTGGCGCGCCAGGATTTTAGCCAGGTAGCACGACACCGTGACGTCAAAATGACGTAGATCTTGCTGGCGCGCCAGGATTTTAGCCAGGTAGCACGACACCGTGACGTCAAAATGACGTAGATCTTGCTGGCGCGCCAGGATTTTAGCCAGGTAGCACGACACCGTGACGCCAGGATTTTAGCCAGGTAGCGCGACACCGTGACGCCAGGATTTTAGCCAGGTAGCGCGACACCGTGACGTCAGGATTTTAGCCAGGTAGCCCGAGGTAGCGCACCACTCATTTTTTTTCAGACGAGCGCATCAAAGCGGAAACAGGAAGATGGACTAGTTCGAGGGCAAGCGAGAGTTGCAGTGTTTTGATACAGTCGTGAATTTTTAATAGTTTGCTGGATAAGTTAACAAAGTTACCAGCAAGAGTTGCAACACATGGAATTAAGAGGAAAGAATAGAAACGATTTAAATTGTTTAAATGTTTAAATTATTAAAATTTCCCTCAGGATGACTAAAATATCTATCTATATATCCATCTATCTATCTACCTGTGCGCACACCTTGGAAACTAGATGATAATGATGGTGGTAGTTGTGAATAGTAGCAACCAAAGTCTGAAGTACCATCACAAAGGCTAGCTAATAGCAGAGCCCGTTTACATTCTCTGCTACTAGTTTTTCTTAATGCAGCTTCTTCTGCTGTGTAACGTAGTTAGCGTTAATCTTTTCACAACAGCGACACCTCTGTTCAGGAGAATATTGCAACTAGTGTCGTGACCACGACGCGCGAGTATAAATGTTTACGGCGCTTCTGTGACGTCACATTGTCGCGCTCCCGGTCAGGTGTGTCGAATATGTGGAACGTTTCAGTCTTCTAAGAAGTCTTTTGGGCTTCTTTACATTCTCCTGTAGAGACACTGGGCTACCAGTGGATGCATATGGATTGTATCGCTATACATTCTAATGGAATAAACAGCTTTGACTATATTTTGGCATCCGAGTTATTCATGTTAGTAAACTAAACTGGGGGGGGCAGCCGTGGCCTACTGGTTAGTGCTTTGGACTTGTAACCGGAGGGTTGCCGGTTCGAACCCCGATCAGAAGGCACGGCTGAAGTGCCCTTGGCACCTAACCCCTCACTGCTCCCCGAGCGCCGCTGTTGATGCAGGCAGCTCACTGCGCCGGGATTAGTGTGTGCTTCACCTAATTGTGTGCTCACTATGTGCTGAGTGCTAATTCTCGGATTGGGATAAATGCAGAGACCAAATTTCCCTCATGGGATCAAAAGAGTATATAGACTTATACATACTTATACTACTGTGGAGGTGGGATGGTGCTCCTATTCAAAGTCTACTAGTAAAGAATATGGTCACTGGAAAACTTCTTTAGGCTTACAGCCACACTGGTTATAAAAGTATCCTTTCCAT
>NC_063193.1:25004094-25011594 GCF_017589495.1 Alosa alosa
GGGAGAGAGAGAGAGACAGAGAGAGAGAGAGGGAGGGAGAGAGAGAGGACAGAGAGAGAGAGAGAGAGAGAGAGAAAGAGAGGACAGAGAGAGATAGTCTGGTGCAGGCATTTGATTATGATTAAACATATTCCTGGCCATGAAACAAGAATGTTGTGAGTGCTCTCTGTCTCACTACGTGTGTTGAGAGAAAGAGAGAGAGAGAGAGAACATGTTGAGTAGTGTGGTTCTCATCTGCCGCATCAGCAGGAACTTTGTGCTTTACTTTGGGCTGGACAGGACTCGAGAGAGGACATACACACACACACACACACACTCTTCCCTCCGAACATGAATGCACAAGGAAAGATACTAGCATGCAGAGACACAAACAATTCAAACTTGCTGTTGAAATCGTATTCTTCTAATTTATAATATGATATGCTTATTAAACACACAGGCACAAATCATTAGAGAGCATCTAGAAGATGAAGAGAAGATCAGATCATATCCACTAAAATCCTGCTCGGAGCAAAGGAACATGACTCTGCCTACAATTTGATAATTAAGATGACAGAAAACACAAACACACACACACACACACACACACACAATTGCTTGGAGTAAGTATGCATCACTCAGTAACTGAGCCCAACCCCTATGGTTTTAGGCCCTTATCTATGTACATAAACATCTAGATGTGTAAACACACAGCACCCATGTGCACATACTGTATCCTGGATAAACATCAAGATAAGTAGAGTGAAGGACAGGAGAGGAGAGGAGATGAGAGGAGAGGACAGGAGAGGAGAGGAGATGAGAGGACAGGACAGGAGAGGAGATGAGATGAGAGGACAGGAGAGGAGAGGAGATGAGGGACAGGAGATGAGATGAGGACAGGAGAGGAGATGAGAGGAGAGAGGAGGGACAGGAGGGACAGGAGAGGAGAGGAGAGGGAGAGAGGGGAGGAAGAGGAAAGGAGAGGAAGGAGATGAGAGGAGGAAAGGAAAGGAGAGGAGAGGAGAGGAGAGGAGAGCAGATGAGAGGAGGAGAGGAGAGGACAGGAGAGGAGGAGGGGACAGGGAGAGAGATAAGAGGAGGAGAGGAGAGGAAAGGAAAGGAAAGGAAAGAGGAGAGGAGATGAGAGGAAAGGAGAGGATGAGAGCAGGGTAAGGATGTGGAAAAGAGGAAAGCAGAAAGGAGGAGAAAATATAATTGATGTCGGAGGTACCAGAAGGTAACAGCAACCAGCATTTACCATTTAACACAAGGAAAACATAAATAATAACCTAACAAAATAAAGGAATAATTCTAGCTCATATCAGTCCTCAGTATCCTCCTCCTCTTTCTCTCTCTAAACTCCTTCATGGAGCTCAGGCTCCATTTACGGCTTTGCTCTAATCCAGCTCACAGCCAGCGTTCTGCTTTACACCAATTACACGCTGTAATGCAGCCAGAGCTGCCCACAGACGCCTGCAGTGGGCCTGCACACCTACACCGCTACACACCTACACAGCAGCTCTATCTCACACTCTCTCTCTCTCTGTCCCACTCTCTCTCCCTCTCTTTCTCACTCTCTCTCCAACTCTCCCACTCTCTCTCTCTCCCTCTCTCTCTCTGTGCTGATGTGCAGCATTCATCCAATCACTGTGTGTCCCCAAGTGTGTCCATTTCATGTGTGGGCACTATATATATATATATATCATGTGTGGGCACTATATATCATATGTGGGCACTATTGTTAAAGGAGTTCGGTCTCATACAGAACTACTGAGGTGCCTGAGCCCGGGGAAGGCCTGGCTGACGCGCTAGATGTTATGAGTGCAACGCTCACTTGATTACCCTGTGCTAAACAAACGCATAAGACAACTGTTGACGCTGAAAATCCAAAGTGGTCCATTTATTCCAATACAGCACTTGTCCATTAGCCTGGCGGGGCCATCCTATATCATTGAGATGTATAGTCTGGCATCGAACCATTCACCTCGCTTAATCCAAGGGGCGGGCAGAGAATTGTCTTTCAAACTGCCTAGGCATGCAATAGGCCAGCCGCCATCGACCATATCCGTATCCGGGTCGGCAAAACGGCAAATACATCCTTCTTCGAAAGTAATGACTTAAGTGCATTGTGTTGCTCAACTTTCAAAGAAAAAGCACAAGTCCAACTCCTCCAAAGTTGCCAACGCCGACAAACAAATCGCTTAGGTCGCCATAGCCACCTTCCTTGTTGTTCACAGTCGCGAGGACTGTCGCGATCCTGTTAAGCCCGCCTTTAAGACTCTCTAACAAAATAGAGCTGTGATTGGAGAACATCCACGGTGCTAAACCAATAGAAATCCCTATGGTTCGATACTAGATGTACAGGCTGAGCAAATTAATTTGCCGCCGCTAGGGTGCGTCTAGATTTCTAGGCTACTTGTCCATAGTTTCCATCAGTAGCAATACAAAAGCGCCGCGCGCAAGCGGTCAAAAACCCTTTGCCCTTCCGGGTCAGACACCTGCCAACAACATTGTATTTGCTACCTTTATACCTAAGACATATGCCACCCAGTGTTAGACAAAGGAACAATAATCTGAACACAACACAGCATTTGGCTCTTACAACTATATACGGCGGGGAAAACATTTTTTTCAGTAAGTATACTTCCAGTGAGGCTATTTGTATGAAATTTTCACCAGACATTAGTATTAACTTAGGTAATCCACACATATAAAAAAAATCCAAACATTAATGTACATAAGTAGAGTTATGAGTAAAAAAAGTGGAATGCCACAGGAAAAAAGTATTGAACACGTCACTGAAATTTCTTAAATACTTTACCCTTTATTTGTAATGAGAGCTTCAAGGCATTTCCTCTATGACGAAGCTAATCAGTCGCAGTATTCAGGTGTGATTTTGGCCCATTCTTTAAAACAGATAGTCTTTTAATATTGAAGATTCCAGGGGTCCCTCTTGTAAATCCTGATCTTTAGGTAACTTCCAAAACTGTTCAATTGGATTTAAGTCAGGGCCTGAATTTCCTTTCTCTGAAACCAATTGAGAGTTTCCTTTGCTGAATGCTTTTGATCATTGTCCTGCAAGAAGGTCTAGCCATGTCTCATCCTCATTGTTCTGGTGGATGGCAAGATTCTCCCAGAAAAAATGGCTCCATTCATCATTTCTTCAGCTGTATGAAGTCTGCCAGTACCATGAGATGAAAAACAGCCCCACACCGTGATGCCTCCACCTCCAAACTTCACTGTTGGTATGGTATTTTTAGGGTGATGCACAGTGCCATTTCTCCTCCAAATATGGTGTGTAGTATGACATCCAAAGAGTTAAATTTTGCTCTCACCTGACCAGAATACATTCTCTTAGTATTTCATAGGCTTGTTCAAATGTTGTGTAGCAAACATTCAATGAGCTTCGACATGTTTTTCTTCAGTAATAGAGTCATGTGGGGTGAGCGTGCATAGAGGCCAATGGCGGTGGTCAACCTATGATTTTCTCTGTAACAATCGAACCTGCTGCCTCCAAGTCTTTCTGGAGTGGTCCTTGGCTCTTAGGCTACACTTCTGACTATCCTTCTGAATTCCTGGTCAGAAATCTTGTGAGGGGATCCTGTGCATGGCCGATTGATGATGCAGTGATGTTCCTTCCACTTGCAGATAATGGCTCCAATACTGCTTACTGGATGATTCTGAAGTTTTGAAATGCATCTGTAACCAGTTCCATTGATATGTTTTGCAACAATAATGTTGCAAAGGTCTTGGAAGAGCTCTTTGCTTTTACCCATCATGACATGTTTCTTGTGTGACAACTTGGTAACGAAAAACCTTTTTATAGCTCATCAATATGTACTAACTCAGCTTACATTAATTTGCACAGATAGAAGGGATAATTACTCTCTAACTATGTATAGATTCCAGCTCGTTCCTTGCCATTTTTCTTAGTGTGTTCAATACTTTTTCCCTGTGCCATTCCATTCTTTTACTCATAACTCTACTTAGGGACATTAATGTTTGGATTTTTTAATATGTCTGGATTACCTAAGTTAATACTAATGTCTGTAAAAAAATGTATGCGAATAGCCTCTCTGGAAGTATACTTACTGAAAAAAATGTTGACGTGTTCAATACTTATTTTCTCCGCTGTATCATGTGTGGGCACTATATATCATGTGTGGGCACTATATATCAAAAGGTGACAAAACTACAATCTGTTATTATATACAGTCTTCTACTGTATGTGTGTTCAATACATGTGTGAATGTGTGTGCGTGTTAAGCCTAATAATAAGTCTGAGGTGACCAACAGGCTACAAATAGCGCTGTAAATAAGGTACAGCAACACACACGCACGCACGCACGCACACACACACACACACACACACACACACACACACACACACACACACACACACACACACACACACACACACACACACACACACACACACACACACACACACACACACACACACACACACACACACGCAGCAAGCTCCTGGTGCGTGTAAGAGTGTAACAGATATTGGGGCTCTCTTGCCCCACGTCGTAAATGCTGAGAGGGTCCTTGACCCACTCTGGTCGTTAGGAGCCATGAGCGCGTAACTAACGACCTGCCCCTGTTTTCTATCTGCTCGTAAAAACTTCAGCCGTGCACACACACACAACACACACGCACACACACACACAAGCACAGAGCCTCGGATTAAAGGGGATGGTGTGTGGAAGCAGTAGGGGGGGGGGGACAGTTTAGATACCCTCTCAAGCCCCCTCACTATCACTCTTACTGATGGCACAGGGGCTACACACGCTCACACACACACACACACACACACAGAACATGGGGACTACTTCATTCATTTAAGAGGTGTACACTAGCACAGGAAGATGAGGAAGATCAATGCCTCTCTGCATCTTACTCAGTCACATCACAAACAGACTCTCTCTGTCTCTCACACACTCACACACACACACACACACACACACACACACACACACACACACACAGGAGACGTATAAGGGGGTGCGTATAAGAGTTTTGAGTTGACAAAGGAGGACAGAGCTCAGACAGACACAGACACAGCCCCGTGTAGACACTGTCCTGCTGTGAGAGGGAGACAGACGGCGTGCATGGACAGGAAGTCTTCTGGGCTGATTTAAGATGCTGCGATAGCTGGCTGGAAAATCATTCCTCCTGCAGTAACCTCACGGAGCTGCTGTGCACGGGGTGTCTGGCCAGAGATGACCCGTCAGCAGGGGGATTAGACAGGGAGCCAGAGGGGCCTCCAGAGCGGAGAAGGCCGCACACTCAAGTGACCAGAGAGAGTTTCATCTTCCATAGTGACCCTAGAGGGGGTCACAGGTGTGTTGGTGTGCCTTCAGTATGTGTGTGTATCGTAGACTATATGTGTGTATGTGTGTGTGTATGTATTACGGAGAGAGAGGGAGAGAGAGAGAGAGAGGGAGAGAGAGAAAGAGACAGAGAGAGACAGAGAGAGAGAGAGAGAGAGGAGAGGGAGGGAGAGGAGAGAGAGAGAGAGAGAGAGAGATTTTTTCAATGTCAGGGAGATTTCAATTTTACTTCTAAACTGAAAAAGATGAAAAGCAAAACACTATCAATATTGAATGATGTTCATCTGCAGATGTGTATTCTGTGCTCTCTCTCACACACACACACACACACACACACACACACACGCACACACACACACACACACACACACACACACGCGCGCGCATCCCTACAGCAGACTGTGAGAAGTAATGGTCCCCAGAGGAGGCGGTGTCAGCTCAGCACACATATCTCTGATGGGCACCAAACCTTCACATTCTTGACACTGATCACACACTGGAGGTCAAGGGTCAAAGTTCAGGGGTGATGCCAAGCAGCTGCTGTAAGGCCTCTCTAAAGAGCTCCCCCATACACACACAGACACACAGAAATACACACTTCACCCCTGTGATCCTGTTTATCTGACCCCAACTCTGGTGAGCTTCAGTGGGGAGCGCTCTCTCCCTCCCTTCCTCAGTCTCTCTCTTTCTCTCTCACTTCTCTCTCTCCTCCATCTCTTTTTCTCTCACTCTGTCTCCCTCTTTCTCCTCCCTTCCGCTGGCTCTCTCTCTCTCTCTCTCACTTCAACAACCTTTACTGTTGATAAAAAGCACAAGAATACATTACAAAACAAAATATGGCCTAAATCAATCATGCACACGCGCACAGCCACACAAACACACACGCAGGCACGCACACACACAGCTCTCAGTAATGAGGACAGAGGAGAGGGTTCACTCAGCAACACGTTCAGTTAACACACACTCTACTCACTCACACACTATTCTCATTCCAACACGTTCACAAACACTCTACTCCCATTCCAACAAGTCAGCCCAACTCCTCCACCACACACAAACACTGAGTTAACACACAACTCCTCATATATGCAGCCAAAACAGACCACACACACACACACACACACACACACACACACACACACACACACACACACACACACTCTGCCAGTCTTATGACATGTTATTTTCTATATTTTTGATATGTTGCTGAGTGGATCATAAACGGCCCCAGCAATGAAGAAAAGTGATTGATAACGACTGACTGACTATTATTGTGTTACATGCTTCAAATGTAAAGCACTTTGAGCTGCATTCTGTGTATGAAAGGTGCTATACAAATAAAGCTTATTATTATATTATTATTATTATTATCACTCTCATTAGGACACTACACACACACACTCATGTGATGTCCAGACTGAGAGCAGTGTGGTTTCAGTGAGAGCTGCGTGTGTGTGTGTGTGTGTGTGTGTGTGCTCCTGTCTGTGTTGTCTCGTGGGGGCTGTTAGTGGGGGCAGTCAGAGGCCAATCAGAGGTCACCCAGCAGAGGGCAACCAGAGGGAAACTTAAAGAGAGGGATGAAAAAACAAACAGCTCAGAGGGAGAGGGAGAGACAGACAAACAAACAGAGAAAGAGAGTGAGCGAGAGCAAGCAACGAGAGAGAGAGAGAGAGAGAGAGAAGCAACAAGATAGAGAGAGAGAGCGAGAACAAGCAACAAGAGAGAGAGAGAGAGAGAGAGAGAGCCCACACAAACATGCAGACACACACACACACACTCTTCTCCATTGCCATAGTTTATAGTTCATAATTGTGTACACTTATCATTATTCTGTTTTATTTGTGTGTTTCTCCTTCCTCCCCACCCCATTTGGTGTATTTGACCCAAATGCTTTGGCACTACTGTACAACGTTATGGTCAGGCTAATAAAGCTCCTTTTGAATTTCAGTGAGCGAAGGCAAGCAATAAGAGAGAGAAAAAGAGAGAGAGAGATTGAGCGAGAGCAAGCCATGAGAGAGAAAGAGAAAAAGAAAGAAAGAAAGTAAGTGAGAACATGTGATGAGAGAGAAAGAGGGAGAGAGAGAGTAAGTGAGTGAGTGAGAAAGAGAGAGTATGTGAGACAGAGAGAGGGAGATATAGCACATGGGGTTTTCCTAAAAAGTAAGCCAGCCCACAGAGGCCG
>NC_063193.1:25019094-25024094 GCF_017589495.1 Alosa alosa
CATGCAGGCTACAGCACTTTAGTGTCAGATCAACACTGCTCTGTTTTCAGCACTTTAGTGTCAGATCAACACTGCTCTGTTTACAGCACTTCAGTGTCAGATCAACACTGCTCTGTTTACAGCACTTTAGTGTCAGATCAACACTGCTCAGATCAACACACTGCTCTGTTTTCCTTCATGTGTGAAATGTGCTAAAAGCTCCATTTGAGCCTCTCCTCTTCTCCAGTCTGCTCCCTGACGCCGAGTCCCACTGCTCATGTGGGTGTGTGTGAGCGCACCTCCTCCTTGACGCCGAGTCTGCACTGCTCATGCGGGTGTGTGTGAGCGCACCTCCTCCTTGGCCTTGATCCCTTTTCTCATCTCTTTGGTGTGTGTGAGCGCACCTCCTCCTTGACGCCGAGCCCGCACTGCTCATGCGGGTGTGTGTGAGCGCACCTCCTCCCACAGCCGAGTCCGCTTTTCTCATCGCAGTGTGTGAGCACCTCACCTCCCTGGCCCGCCGAGTCCTTTTCGCTCATCTTTGGTGTGTTATTGGCCTTTTCCTCTCCTCCCCTGGCCAGAGGCGTGACTCAATGCTCTGGCCGTGCAGCTCGGTCATGCACAACACAGAGTCACCAGACACCTGATGGTCAGGGAGGGCTGCTCCAACCTTTAGTGGCTCTAGATGCAGGGGGCAGGTGGGAGTGGGGCTTGAGAGAGCCTCTCAGAGACTGGACTAATACTCTAGAGAGACTGGACTAATACTCTAGAGAGACTGGACTAATACTCTGCATCTTCCCCCACCCTTTCCCTCTCTCTCTGGGGAGAGGAGGGGAGAGGAGAGAGAGGGGAGGAGAGGAGGGGAGAGGGAGAGGAGGAGAGGGAGGAGAGAGGAGAAGAGAGGAGAGGAGAAGACAGAGAGGGGAGGAGAGGAGGAGAGGAGAGGGAGAGGAGGAGGAGGAGAGGAGAGGAGAGGAGAAGAGAGGGGAGGAGAGGAGAGGAAAGGAGAGGAGAGGAGAAGAGAGGGGAGGAGAGAAAAGGAGAGGAGAAGAGAGGGGAGGAGAGGAGGAGAGGAGGAGGGAGTGGAGGAGAGGAGGAGAGGAGGAGAAGAGAGGAGAGGAGAAGAGTGGAGAGGAGAGGAGAAGAGAGGAGTGGAGAAGACAAGAGAGGGGAGGAGAGGAGGAGGGGAGGAGAGGAGGAGAGGAGAAGAGGGGAGGAGAGGAGAAGAGAGGGAGGAGAGGAGAGAAAGAGAGGGAGGAGAGGGAGGAGAGAAAGGAGAGGAGAAGAGAGGGAGAGAGGAGGAGGAGGGAGGAGTGGAGTGGAGAGGAGAGGAGAGGAGGAGAGGAGAAGAGAGGAGAGGAGAAGGGTGGAGAGGAGAGGAGAAGAGAGGAGTGGAGAAGACAAGAGAGGGGAGGAGAGGAGGGGAGAGGAGAAGAGAGGGGAGGGGAGAGAGAGAGGAGGAGGAGTGGAGAGGAGAGGAGAGGAGAGGAGAGGAGAGGAGGGGAGAGGGGAGGAGAGGAGAGGGGAGGAGAGGAGAAGAGAGAGGAGAAGACAGGAGAGGGAGAGGAGGAGAGGAGAGGAGGGGAGAGAGGAGAGGAGGAGAGGAGTGGAGAGGAGAGGAGAGGAGAAGAGAGGAGAGAGAGGAAAGAGGAGAGAAAAGGAGCGCGACGCGCTTCCATTTTGCACTGCGCAGGCGATCGCTCACCGAGGCTGGCGTCCTTTGGACCCGAGGCGTTGGGGGTCTAGGGGCTGGCTAATACGTGTCTGCAGAAGGTCAAAGGCAGCCCAGGCCCTGCGGGAATATGGCACCTTCTCTTCTCCCCTTTACCTGGCAACCAGGCCGGTCATGTCCCGTCCACACCCTAAGACAGCGTGTGCTCTCCACCCATGCACAGCCCTTCAGCTCTCAGCCATCCTCACACAGAGCCTCCACTACTTGTTCCAAATGACCATCTGGGCCCCTATGATACTGTGGATTCATCTGCGTCGAGATTAAAATGTCAACCATATTAACAGGTCCGATCAGCCATTAATTAAACTCAACAGAGTCATTTAAGCAGCTGGGGAGGAGGCGGAGAGAGAGATAACGAGTCAGAGAGAGAGGGAGGAGAGAGGGAGGAGAGTTTGAACAGGAGAGAGATAGAAACTGAATGAGAGAATACAGAGCTACAGAGAAAGAGAGATGGAGAGTCATCCATCGCTGTCCTTTTTAAATATAACCAATTTAAGAGGTGGCAGTTGAAAATAATATTTCTCTGTTAAATTGAAAATCAATACTCTCTCTCTCTCTCTCTCTGTGTGTGTGTGTGTGTGTGTGTGTTTGTGTAAGAGAGGGAGGATGAGACAGAGTCAAAGAGACAGAGTCAGAGAGAGCAAGAAGGGGAAAAATCCAATAGCATCAGCGCTGAGACGACGGCCAGGTGGACAGCTCATGTCTGGACGAGGGCAGTACTGTTCTCCTGCCGTCCGCGTGTGTGTGGGAGAGCACGGCCAATCGATGGGGCTTTTTTAACACTATGGATTATTGTAGGAGACAGTGGCGCTCACAGCCCCATTTGTTTCTGGGCTGAGGCTCCAGCCAAGAGCTGTCACCGCACGCAGGGCCACAGGCCACTCATAAAGAGCTCTCCTGGAGAGGATCCGGAGGTGAGCTAACACTCTCTCTCTCACACACACACACACACACAGAGACACACACACTTAAGCGTGCACACACACACAGGAGAGAGAGAGAGAGAGAGAGGAGAGAGAGAGAGAGAGAGAGAGAGAGAGAGATATGAGAGACATTTACATAATTCTTTGGCAGGACATCCAAATGTGACTTGGCCAGAAAAGAGTCCATCACATATGTCCACTCTGTCTCAGGTCAGTAGAATCCTGTGTGAGGTTTCTCTTTGTGCACAGAACTGGCTTATAGGAGTGTCTCTGTGTTCTGTAGTGAGGAAATGAACAATGAGCTCTTTCCAATCCCTGCCATTATGCTAGATAAATCAGTACCTATACATCCATTTCCTGCTGATTAATGCTTGCTGCATGTTAGAAAGCAGAACATATGGCATGTAATGTCAAATTGAATTATTTAATGCATAATGGGGAAATGCTAAAAAGAACTCTTACCACCTACACCACCACACACACACACACACACACACACACACACACACTTCCCTCGGCGCACCAGCATGTTTGATGAGAGCGGAAACTTGCTGTGAGGTTGAGCATTTCTTACAGCCTCCAAAGACATAGCCTGATTGCAAAGGCAATGCGCAGCAATGAGGGATAAACAACTGAGATTTTGTGTTTGTGTGAGTTTGTGTTTATAGGGGCTGTGAAACAAAGGTGTGTGTGTGTGTGTGTGTGTGAGAAGAAGAGAAGAATCATGTGTGTGTGTTTTTCTGTGGTCAACAAATGGATGCTGATTGATGGCTTTCTGTAGCTGCTGTCTGCGTGCATATGTGCTGCTGATGCAGTTGTTTACTGCTTTACTATAGAACGGTATGGGGAGTTCCGGAGTCCACATGACTTGACTTCAAAGGAACTCAAGTCACATTTTTCGAACTTGAGACTTGCTTGATCAAACATGTTTGAAAGACTCGACTTGACTTTGACTATTCATGACTTGAGACTTGACTTAGAGCTTAGGTCGAAATGACTTGAAATGACTTGACTTTTATTTTTTCGCAGATATTAAGGAGTTAACTTTACTATCTTAGAAAATCTGCTTAGGATGCTGTTGCGTCCGCGCGGCGGCGAAACCTGTCCATTGTACTAAGTGACGCCGACCCGACGGACCAACAGCAAGTTACAGATCAAATGAGACAGACTGAGGTAGGCTTCAACTTACAAATATGGAAGGAATACTCACGTTTATGCTGGAAGACTCGTTAATATGGAAGGCTTCACAGATGATGTATCTGACAAGTCCGAAAGGAGAAATGAACAGCAGTCTGCAAAGTGTGCAAAATAGCGACATAACCACCACCACGTTGATTTTCATCGAAGTTAGTTGTGTTAGAAACCTAACGTCAAATTTGAGGCATGTTAAGAGTTTGGCTTTGAATCTATTATGCTTTTAGTTAACCATATTAGGTTAAAATGTGTGATGGCAAAGTGAAACATTTTCTTGTCTAAGTTTAATCTTGATATATAGTGAAAAAATGTTGCCAGTGTAACCTACAGTATAGTAAAGCGCCTCTCTTTTCCTCCCTACGTCCCTGTTCCATACGTTACAGCCTAGTAGTAGGCTAACAACAGTAAGTAGGCCCCTGGCTAACTGCCGGCAATCAGCATAGAAAAGTAGCTCATTTCACATATTAGGCTTATGTATATTGTAATATAGCATTGGCGGTCCTAAACCCTCCTAAAACCCATTCGCGTATTTCGCGCTTGTCAAAGTTGGCAGTGACGTGGTGGCAGCGTTTGATTGATTGATTAGTTCACTTTTTTCAACATTATTGGTTCCCCTGGAGATGTGACGGGTTACGACAGGTGTAACTTGAACTGTTTGAATATATTTTTCATGATTTGATGTAGCTAGGCTTACCTAATATTTTAGGCATATTGAAACAATAATAGGCTATTTTATAATAGGTCTACTATTTTTTTAGTAGACCTATTATCTTATTCTATAAACCGTTCAGATGTAGGCTATGTGGCTTGAATGAATGCAATGTCTATTTGTTTGTTACAAATAAAACTCCAGCAGTTTATAACTAGCCTATTGTAGCTTATTTTAAAATGAAAACATGGGTACATCATCATGAATTTCAATGATTTGGCTATGACTTGATTTGACTTGCTTGACCCAAGCTATGACTTGACTTGACTTGCTCGACTGTCACAAAAAATGACTTGGACTTGCTTGAGACTTGAAGGTTAAGACTTGAGACTTGCTTGTGACTTGCACATGTGTGACTTACTCCCACCACTGCTATAGGCCAAGCCTCTTCCTATAGCTTCTCATCCAACATGAGCAGACACAACCGCTGTCTGACTGGGTCTGTGTAGTGTGAGAGCTGCAG
>NC_063193.1:25029094-25031594 GCF_017589495.1 Alosa alosa
GCGTCAGCGGAACACCGGAGCGGGTTACGCGTCGCTGCAAGAATCTGCCCATGCCGAGCTTTATGTTCCTGGCAGCATTGGCAGAGAGAGAGAGAGAGAAAGAGAGAGAGAGAGAGAGAGAGAGAGAGAGAGAGAGAGAGAGAGAG
This sequence comes from Alosa alosa, assembly GCF_017589495.1. Taxonomy (NCBI): domain Eukaryota; kingdom Metazoa; phylum Chordata; class Actinopteri; order Clupeiformes; family Clupeidae; genus Alosa; species Alosa alosa. The sequence continues at coordinate 25,029,241 of NC_063193.1, forward strand.
AGAGAGAGAGAGAGAGAGAGAGAGAGAGAGAGAGAGAGAGAGAGAGAGAGAGGTGGCCCCCGCGGAACTGGGCTAGCCGCTGCCCCTCTGACCTCAACATGGCATAAATCAGACGCTGATGCAGAGGCTAACGCTAACGTCTGCACTCGTGCGTCATTTCGCACGCGGCCGCTGGCCCTCGCTAAGGTAAATATTTGATCGGCGGGTTTGTCTGGGGGTAATTAATGCTGGCTGCCGCACTGAAATCCTGGAGAGACAGAACAAGAAACAAGTTTTACAGCTCCCTGTCGCCAGGCCTCTTGTGTTGTGAGCACAGATTTATGAGGCCAGTGGGGCCAAATAGTCAGGAAGAAGGAGGGCAGAGTTACAGGGCTATGTTTAACATTATTATTAGAACTACAGCGGCATACACATTAAACAAAGGACAGGAATGGGTATTACAGTTCTTATCAAAGTGCCCATTTGGTCATTTCTGTTTTTACACCCTTTTCCAGGTTATTACATGACGCACAATCTTATTACATTATATTACATGTTATTACAACCATGTGCTGTGACATAATATATATAATAATTGTGATAATACTGCACACATTGCAATGATAAATGGCCTCAGTATAAAACACATGGTCTTTTCTGATGACAGCGCTCCTAAATTGGGGTGGCGGAGCGTGCTCTGTCCGTGGGTCCTGGAGGAATACGAGGCCGCTGTGATGCAGAGTCAGGCCCCGGGGGAGATTAGAGCAAAAGCACACACTCTCCTTTTCTCTCCCTTATTTATGTCCAATGAGCAGGAGAGCCACAATCACACCTTCTTTTGCTGCCCGGCTCCTCGGAGCGGCCCGCAGATTCATCTTGCCAGACTGCGATAACTTAACGTGGCGTGTGAGACCCCGCGGACGAGATGCTCTGATTAAAGACGCTGCTGCGCGCAGACTCATTCTCTCTCTCTCTCGGTGTCTCACACAGACACACACACACACACACACACACACACACACACACACACACACAGATTGTCCCCTCTGACCTTGAGCTGGAGGCCTCTACATCATAGAGATGTATGGCTGCGGAAGAAGGGTGTGTTAAATCACCCTGCGTGCCACCCACCCTCGATAACACAGCGGTGGCAATATGACACGGGAAGAGTAACGTCACCTCCTTCCTCATCAGACCTCCAGCTGTGCATCACAGAGAAAGAGACGAACGGGGAGAACGGTCAGAGAAGTAGGTTTAGGTGCTGTCTTGCAGCGCCACTGCCATCACTGTCAAATGTATGCTTTATTATTACAACCGGAGACCTCCAGCTCCGTTTCACAATTGCTAAATGAGTTTTTCTGTTTGCTTTTCTGTGGAAGACATCAGAATGCAGAAGTGTGTGAAAGCTCAAGTGCTTTGGCAGAGCCCTCCGCTGCCCGCCCCAAGAACAACAGGTGATGGCTGAAAGGGAGTGTTTGTGGAGCACTCCGCTGTGCTTACATGCACTTAAAGTCTGGCAGCCCTGCTCTGCGCGCAGCTCCATGACTGCGTCTGTGTGAGCTCCCCCACCGAGCCCATTTGGGCCTGGAGCAAACCCAGCCAACGGGGAGAGAAAAGGTAGCTGGGTGTGTGTGTGTGTGTGTGTGTGTGTGTGTGTGTGTGTGTGTGTGAAATACGCAGCCACAAACTCTTGTACTCCATGAGTGTATGCATCTGAGCAGTGGTTGGGTGTTTGTCTGAATCAAAGATGAAGCCAAAGTCCCCATGGACCCCTGTGCAGATGTGTGTGAATTGGAACCAAAGAGACGGGTGTAAATGTAACACTTTCACACCATCACCATGACTGGACAATGACTTTCATAAGCATAGGTTAGAGCTTTATGTGCTCAAATGGACCCCCTCCCCCAACACGCACGCACGCACGCACGCAAACACACACACTCTCTCACACACACACACACACACACACACACACACACACACGGGAGGTTAGGGGAGTTTCTGCAGTGGATCTTGTATAAAGCACTGTGGATAGCAGTGATCCAAACTATGCGAGTGGGGAAAAGGAAACAGTTGACCGCCTTTCTTCCAGTCTTCCAAAACAAACAGCCTCTTCACGTTTCCCAGCATCTCCCCAGTATCAAAGCCACTAACTACTACAAAGCTACAAACCTTCTGGAGCCTAAGAGGAAGACCTAAGAATTACAGTACACGGCCTACACTGAAACAGAGACATTTATACGATGCACACATGACTGTGTTTGTGTGTGTGTTTGTGTGCATGCATACATGCATGAGTATGTACCGGATGTAGGATTATGCATGTGCCTTTCTACATATATGTATATCCACGTGAGTGAGTGCGTGAGTGTGTG
>NC_063193.1:25036594-25046594 GCF_017589495.1 Alosa alosa
GAGGACTCGCTAGGGACAAATGAAGCCGAGTTTAATACAGGAAACCGACTGAGCAGCAATTCACACACACACACACACACACACACAGACACAGACACAGACACAGACACAGACACAGACACACACACAGACACAGACACACAACACAGTTTTGTCTCCCTAACACCTTTTTAGAGGTGGTCACACCATCCTCAGCAGAGAGGCCCAGCCGAAGACACTAACCCGGCGTGACCATTCTGGGTGTGGCATTATAAAGGCCTCTCCCAACCTCGGTAACCCCATCCATTACAGGGCTTGGACTGACATCAGGCGTAGGACCGACCTGGGCACAGAGTCAGAGTATGAGAGACAGAACAAAAGGGTGAGAGAAAGAGAAAGAAAAGATAGAGATAGAGAGACGTAAGAAAGGGAGATGTGTGGTGTGGGAACACGAGAAAGAGAGGAGAGTTGGACTGAGAAAGAGAATCTGAGCAAAAGAGAACAAGGAGAGAGAGAAAGCTATTAAAGAGGTAAGCGGTTTCATGCTTTTCGTTTTTTCCATCACGGGGGGATGAGTCAGTGCTGCTCTTACACCTGTTTCTTATTCTTTCCACTTTCTGTTCTTTTTTTAATTCAGCAGGTTATAAAAATATCAAGTGACTTGGTTGTGTGCCCGGAGGCAATTGGTCTCTCTTCTCCAGCGTGAAATACTTCAGCAATTTCCCAGTAACCCCCTCACTTCACCTGTACACACACACACACACACACACACACATAAAACTGGGGTATTGTCTGCATTGGTCACGGTGGGGTGGGGGGTGGCAGTGTTCTCTTCAGGGCCTTGAGCATGGAACTCATTGCAGTCACGCTAACAGCGGCGCTAGCACATCCTGTGGGCACCCTTAGCGGATGCAGCGTTCTTAAGATGTGTTCACAATGCTGTAGAGAGTATGGACACACTGCGCAATAACAAGACACAACACACACACACACACACACACACACACGACACAACCAATAAACCGGCACAATATCATATGTCTGGGGTGTTTGTCTGGAATGCTTTTATGAGAAAGATATCAGAGCGACTCTAAAGGCTGAGTGTGGGTAGGGAGTTCTTTCCTTCATACAGTACGTCTGTGTCTAATTACACAGAAATCCTGAATTTCCCTCTTTTGGTATTCAGGACCTTTGTTCATACTGTAAGCATCCCTATTCCTTTTTCCTCCTCCCCTCAGAGAGTGCAAAGGCAGCTTTAATCAGGCCGTAATTAAGGCTAGGCCACTGACAAGGTCTTAGCGTGGACTTCTCACACAACGCACACGCAATTCAACTCAACAACAACTGCACAACCAGACACCAAAACTGACAGTAGCCTTAGTAAAACGACCACACTGAGATCAAAGAGAGGTCCTTCAGGAGAGAGTGAGCGTTGATGTCCTACACTATGGCACTGTCGGCAGGCGTATCTTTCTCCTAATACCTCTAGCTGTGCTTGTAGGCCATGTGCGCTGAGCAGTGCATTGTGGGTAGGATTCATCAGTGTGCAGGTGCGCCAGCGTTGTGCCGCTGGCCTTTACTGGAAGGCTGTGCCAGTGTTCTGTGAATAGCTAATATTGTGCAAGGGCTCCTGGGGGACACATTACATTGATTTGCAGAGATAATAATGGACTTTATGATTCCTCTGGAATCCAAGTGAACTCGTTCACTCATTTGCTCTCGTCCTCCGCTCGCTAAGCCCACCGTCGTTTCCCATCTTTCATCTCGCCGGCGTCCTTCAGGACACAACAAAGAGCTTATGAATTCCTCCACCCGTTGGCCTCGGACACGCTATGCTCCATCCATATTTGGCATCTCTATTGGCATCTAATGTGGCCTATAGCGGGTCATGGCTTGTGAAAATAACATATGTTCCCGCCCCTCGTATTTTCCTTATGGAAATGAGAGGCTGGGCAGTAACTCTGTCATCATGTCAGCTGGGTACCAGCAGGTTTACGAGAGGTCTGACGTGCGTCTGCAAAAAAAGGGGGACACGTCAGCCCCATTAGCGAGAGCGTCTGATGTCAGGACACAACCCTGCCTTTCAGACGCTTCTCCGTCCGTAGACGGATGCGTGGGACATGTGATCGGAGGTCCACACTCCACAGCCATGACACCTGTGCTGCTGCTCCCACAGGCGTCACACAACACAGCCACCCCCATTAGTAAAGCCTGGAGGGGAAAGACTGCATGCTCTCTGATTAAAGGTGTGTTACTTGACTTGACTTAGTGTGATTGAACATGGGTGTGCTTCTGTCATACGTTACCTGTACACAGAAGACGAATAGCCATGTAATAAACTTTTGAAGTTGCCTTTTCTTAGCAAAACTACGGCCAAGAGACTAAGACTACAGACGCCTAAAATAAAAGTGAGACTGTGCTCTGCCTGTGAGAACTTTCTGGAATGTACCGCTGGAAGCAGAGGAAACGGCCTTCACGGCTCTCGTCTTGCGTGACGACTGAAATGTTAGCTGCTTTTCAGATTTATGAGGCCAGACCACGCTTCAGTCTAAGGCGCAGATATCCCTAGCAGACCCCTGGGCCTGGAGCCCCAGCCAGCACTGCCTGTCCCACAGCCTGACAGCCACAGGGATATGAATGCCTGAGAATATATGAGTCTTCCAGTAGCGCTAGCGCTAACGCTAACCCACTCCTAAAGGGGAGGAGCAGTAAATGTTCTGGTCCTTACTAGCTGAAGGTTGGGACGGCAGTGGACTGGACTCAGTCCCATGGCACACTGCTATTGACATCTGAAGTGAACCCAAGAGAGGGTTTTTTGGCTGTAACTGCAGCACACAAATCTCTGATCAGGGCTCAGTTAGCGGACTGTGGCCAGGCCCTGAAGCTAAAAAGTAAAAAGTGGTAGTTCCAGCAGAGCTATGGTGCCAAATGCCAAGGTCACTGTTCATTAAATGACATCTGCTAAAAGACTGACAAACTGGCAAATACCCACTACCTAGCGACTACGCACCGATCTGACACTGGCACAGAAAAGGTCCAGACAAAGCAGCTATGTGACCTTTAAAAAGGGACGTGGGTCAGTGCATGTGAACTGATTTTAATGAAATGGGCTTAAACGGTGAATAATACCAATAAAATTGCGTACAGAATGACTGTGAAATCGAAGGAATGGACACATGTTGAGGTATCAGTGGGGAATGTGTAACTATAGCAGAGCAGCTACCGGAGTAGTGACCACTGAAGCCCCACTGGGCTGCCCTCTGGGGTTTTGGGGTGGGGGCTCTGATGGTCGTGACAGTGGGGTAATTAAGAGAGCGGCCCGGGCGTTTAGTGCCCCACACTCATCTCACTGGCACTCAGAGCTGTCCGTCATCGCACAGCAACGGCCAAGGAGGACGAGAAGGCCGCTCTAGAGGCGCTGGTCTCTGTGGAGAGGCTAGAGTTACACTGATTAATTATGGCAGCCAACGCAACAGTTGTTGAAGCAACTGAAAAAAAAGATTGTGTTGAAATAATTAAGCCCCTGGTGATATTTGATGCTTTTAAAAAAAAGAGTGCTTAGCTTCTGAACATTCTACAACCCATTTAAAGAAATCCATCCCCCACACACACACACACACACACACACACACACACACACACTTGTTCTGAGGTGCACATGCCCTGATATTTCTGCCTCAGCAAACAAAGAGGTCTTGTGCTAGTGCTGGGGAAACACATGTCAGCAAATTAGGAATTAGGCTGACAGCCATATTTACACATCACTGACGGGCAAACAAACATTTACCCTACCACCACACACACACACACACACACACTTTTCTTAGATCATCTTATATTTAGATTTGCTTATCATGTCATTAAAAACTGTGCATTTCCATATACAGTATAAGTGTCTCACCCTCCCTCTCCCTCTGTGTGTGTGTGTGTGTGTGTGTGTGTGTGAGCAAGGCCAAGCGAATGTGACAGGGTGGGCATGGGAAATGAATGGGCAGGCACTGCGAGCTCTTATCTGACTGCTGCTAAACACTGCTGGTGACATGTCCCTATCACACAATCACAAACCTCTCTCCCTTCACCACCACGCTCCCTCTCTCTCTTACTCTAGAGACAAGACACAGAGGACCAGATGTACTAACGCTTTTGCGCCCATTTCAGGCGTATTTGTTTCGCAATGTGCGTGTAAAATCATTGCGCGGTATGTACAAACAGGCCGCAATGATGTATTCTGCGGTATGTACAAAGACTGCTCCTGAAAGCGCACGTCTATTCTGCGCCTAAATACTTCCGCCTTGTAAAAGCAGGTGTTAATCCAAATTGCGTCAATAACAGAACCTTTCAAAGACAACAGAATCGCTATTTAGAGCACCAGTTTTTGTGGTGAAAGTATTTGTACTACCAAAAGCAACCTTAACTTTCGTTGGCCTTTCGAATGTCTTACTTTCACTTTCACGTCATTCACTTAAACTTTCCTACTTGCTAGATTTGACCAATCTTCCGTAGCCTACGTGCACAAGTAGTTTGAGTAGAACTACTGATCTTCATTATCTCCCTGCTTGTTTACATCTTATCATGTATGGTATTATTTCATGATCGCTAAACGTTTGATTCTTTTTAATGTTGTCATCAGTTAACTTCATTCAACTGCGCTTGTATGTAGGCGCTGCCATTCAGTTGTGGACGTTCGTAAATTGTGTTTATGGGCGGAGAAAGGCAGAGAAAGGCGCAGTTTACACTAAGGATTGAACGATTGATAAATACGACGGAAAATTGGGTCTGACAGCGTTCGCAATCTGCTGTGTGTCCATGGCGCTGATAACGCTACGTTCGCAAATGTACATACATCTGGCCCTCATTCTATCTCACTTAGATTACAGTCATGAAATGAACGCACTATATGTATTGTACACATAACTCTCTTATTCACCCAGTTTACACCAGTACTCACTCACTTACCCTCTCACTCATTTTCACAGTCCATAGTTTATTCTGATGACTCAGATATGATCATGGGTCACTTTTTTGGTGGTGTGAGTGAGTTAGTGAGGTAGTGAGAGAGTGCGTGCAGTAATGGCTGATGCTGTTGTCTATAGTCCTACAGAGCTGCTAACGCTCCGCTGATAACGCTACGTTCGCAAATACGTACATCTGGCCCAGAGAGAGAGACATTCAGACTCTCTTACTCTATAGACAAGACACACAGAGAGAGAGGGGCAGAGAGGATTTTCTCTAACCTGACCCTAGCCAGATGAATTTCGTTCCGCTTAGCTCTGCCTAGCTTCACTCTCATCCATCTGGGACCTCTTCCATTGAGAGTGATTTCTGCAACCGACTTTATGGTTCAGCCAATCAGGACGCAGGGCGGGAGTTTCATAGATGTGACATAGCGTAGAAGCAACTGTGAGACTGTTATTAGCGTCACGGGTTGGCTTCGATGTGAGTGGTTAGCACGTCAATAGATGACAAGTGGCTTATTCAATCATATGCAAGCATTTTTTGATTAGGCCCAGCCTTCTGAAGCAACACTTTAATGGATCAGTTCCAGATGGATGAGTGGAGCTAGGCGGAGCGAAATTCATCTGGCTAGGGTCAGGTTAGGGTTTCTCAGGACACACGGGACTATCATTTCATGGGCTGGAAAGGCCAAGTGGAGACAGGAAGCTGAATGCTTAGTAAGATGGCACCGAGCGTGTGTGTGTGTGTGTGTGTGTGTGTCTACAGCGAACTCAGTAGATGCTCTCCAGCTGAACAACAATCTAATGGTCATCAGGGAAAGCGAGCTGGTGTGTGTGTGTGTGTGTGTGTGTGTGTGTGTGTGTCTGTCTGTCTGTCTCCCTCTCACATACAGGAAGCTTATTAGTTGGGCTTCACCACGAAGCAGCTCTGATATCAGCGGCTTTAAGAAGATTAAATTTTCTTATGTTCAGCCCTCATCTCTTTCTCTGTGGGAGATGTGTTGAGTGATGAGACTGTGTGTGTGTGTGTGCCTGTGTGTGTGTGTGTGTTGGGCGAATGTGTGTGCCTGTGTGTGTGTTGGCTGGGGGTGTTGGTCAAAATGCCTAGGTTTGCTCATATATGTATCTGCCTTTGGTTTGGTCTAGCCTTGGTTTAGCCTTCGATTTTGCATCAACGATGCTACTTTTATCAGATATGGAGCATATAATGGCGCACACTCAATATTCAACACAACAGGCCGAACCATCCCCATTATCAAGGTCCCTTACATCCACACTTCAGCTCCGCAATATTGCTCTATCCTTCAACTGTCAAATGAACACGCTGTTATCGAACTGCACTTTCCTATAATCTGCAGTGCATGCAAGTCGTAATTATGTGAACATTTATACAAGGACATTACATAAGGCCAGACCCGGCGGCAGACAAAAATTCACGGACGGGCATTACACCTTTTCAGGGGGGGCACGGGAACTTAAATTGGTCACAGTAATTTAAGCTCACACTTGACAAAACATGCGCAGGGATGGAGAGAGAGAAAGCGAGAGGGGATATGTGTGTTAGAACTGAGACGCGTGTGGAAAAAGTAGACATGCTGTTGAGACTGGAGCGAGTCATATTCAAAATAATGCAAAAATAAATCCGCAGATAGGCTAACACCAAAATCCTCGTTCATTTGCTAACCACTTTCAGATAGAGTGTTAGGAAGTTAGCCCCGAAGTTACGGATAACTTCGGCCCTGGAGCGGTAACAAGCTCCCTATGTTCTCCGACTAGGTCAGAAGAAAAAACAGTAGCCTAAAGGTTAACGCTATCAAACAAACCCAGAAACTACTAGGCCTACTTCTACTAACTACGATATGAGACAGCCTACCTGCGAGCCGATAAGCCATATTTGTCATCGGATGACAGGGGTTAGAAGTGAAGACTGGGCCACTAAAACATCAGGTGATAGCTGGGCTTACTTAATGTTCCTGATTGATTAGCTACGGAATAATACAGATTTTACTTGCTGTTTTATTTGCTACTTGCTATATTGACAAACTTATAATAGACGTATAGGCTATGCCTACATTTTTAATTAGTGTTCAAAATCAATCCATGGGATTAGAGAAGTAGGGTTGGTGCAGCCAGCCAAGCTCGTCCAGGGCGGGCACAGATGACTTCCAGGACGGCCCCTCAAAGCCCCCTCATGACGCCGGGACTGCATGAGGCTCTTGTCCATTCATCAGCTGTCAAAAAGGCTTCAGAGTTTCCAATGAGTGATTTTGTGTTGTGTGTGTGTGTGTGTGTGTGTGTGTGTGTGACTGCTCTGTTCTCTCTGGCCCATTATCACAAAGCGTCTGCCATGTTTCTGTGGCGCTGGCGTGTGTGCGAGCGCGTGCGGAGGACATCGTGTTTCTCGCCGCTGTCTGAGACCTGAGGGAGCGGGGGAGAGCCTAGTCTTTTAGGGCCGTTATCAGTGCTGCTCCCAGCCCTAATAGAACACCTCTTCCTCTTCAGCGTCAGCCCTCCTCCTCCTCCTCTACCTGCACCCGCGGCAGCGAGGGAAAAACGCCTTCACAGTGCACAGCAAGAAAGAGCAGAGGGGACACGGAGGAATGAAAGAAGCTCAGAAGAAAGGAGAGAGACGGAGAGAGAGACGGAGAGAAAGAGAGAGAGAAACACATAAACACATGGGTGGGGGCGTCGCTGTACCACAGTTAAGCTCTCAGTGAAGCTAGTCACACACCTGAATCTGTGTGTGCGTGTGTGAGGGAGAGCCACAGTTAAGCTCTCAGTGAAGCTAGTCACACACCTGAATCTGTGTGTGTGTGTGTGTGTGTGTGTGTGTGTGTGTGTGTGTGTGTGGGAGAGCTGCAGTTAAGCTCTCAGTGAAGCTAGTCACACACCTGAATCTGTGCGTGTGTGTGTGTGTGTGTGTGTGTGTGTGTGAGGGAGAGCCACAGTTAAGCTCTCAGTGAAGCTAGTCACACACCTGAATCTGTGTGTCTGGAAGTCTGGCCAACAGATCTCCCTGCTCCAGCATTAATGTATGCGTGCCACATCTACAAAGCACTGTGGGGGTGACTCAGCATTAATGCATGCGTGCCACATCTACTGTACACAGCACTGTGGGGGTGACTCAGCATTAATGCATGCGTGCCACATCTACACAGCACTGTGGGGGTGACTCAGCATTAATGCATGCGTGCCACATCTACACAGCACTGTGGGGGTGACTCAGCATTAACGCATGCGTGCCACCATCTACACAGCACTGTGGGGGCGTGTTACATCTACACAGCACTGTGGGGGTGACTCAGCATTAATGCATGCGTGCCACATCTACAAAGCACTGTGGGGGTGACTCAGCATTAATGCATGCGTGCCACATCTACTGTACACAGCACTGTGGGGGTGACTCAGCATTAATACATGCGTGCCACATCTACTGTACACCATCTACCATCAGCACTGTGGGGGTGACATTAATGCATCAGCACTGGGGGGTGACTCAGCATTAATGCATGGGGTGTGCCACCATCTACAAAGCACTGTGGGGTGACTCAGCATTAATGCATATGCCACATCTACTGTACACAGCACTGTGGGGTGACTCAGCATTAATGCATGTACCATCTACACAGCACTGTGGGGGTGACTCAGCATTAATGCATCGTGCCACCACAGCACTCTCAGCATTAATGCATCGTGCCACATCTACAAAGCACTGTGGGGTGACTCAGCATTAATGCATGCGTGCCACATCTACAGCACTGTGTACACATCTACACTGTGGGGTGACTCAGCATTAATACATGCGTGCCACATCTACTGTACACAGCACTGTGGGGGTGACTCAGCATTAATGCATGCGTGCCACCATCTACACAGCACTGTGGGGGTGACTCAGCATTAATGCATGCGTGCCACATCTACAGGGCACTGTGGGGGTGACTCCGCATTAATGCATGCGTGCCACATCTACAAAGCACTGTGGGGGTGACTCAGAATTAATGCATATGCCACATCTACTGTACACAGCACTGTGGGGGTGACTCAGCATTAATGCATGTGTGCCACATCTACAAAGCACTGTGGGGGTGACTCAGCATTAATGCATGTGTGCCACATCTACACAGCACTGTGGGGGTGACTCAGCATTAATACATGCGTGCCACATCTACACAGCACACATATTTCTGTATATTTATGTACAAACCTCTTCATGCATCCCCTCACGCATTTAAAAAGGTTTTTAACCTTTGATACAGTCAAGGTTTTCTGTCAGGGTCTATTAGGCTTGTTGCACTGATACAATGTCAGAGTGATTCAATGATGCGCCTCATTCCAGGGCATCCTTTCAGTATTTGTCAAGAGGTTTTGAATGCAGCATCATATGACAGGTCATTGTGCCTCTCCCACCACAACACTAGCATGCTGTCTTTGCTTAGTTCAGTATAAACGAGCAAAGCTGTCTTGACGAGAGGTCTTCTTCATTTTGAGGCCATTTTGGATATCAGTACAAAACAGGTTAGTGAGACCAAACCATATGTGTGTGGTGGAAGAGCCAGAGAGACAGAGTGAAGGGCCAGGGGGCACCCATAAGGGCCACAGAAGAGAGGAGAGAGGAGAGGCCTGGACTGTGGACGGAGATGGAGTGAGAGAACAGGGGGATGCTTACACACACACAGCAGGGAGCCACATGGAGGAGGATGGACTACACATGGGCTGAGGACCAACACAGGCAGGCCAAGCAGCTCTGTAGGACTATAGACAACAGCATCAGCCATTACTGCACGCACGCACACACTCACTCACTCACACCACCAAAAAAGCACAGACCCAGACCCATGATCATATCTGAGTCAACTATGGACTGTGAAAATGAGTGAGAGGGTAAGTGAGTGAGTACTGGTGTAAACTGGGTGAATAAGAGAGTTATGTGTACAATACATATAGTGTGTTTATTTCATGACTGTAATCTAAGTGAGATAGAATGAGGGCCAGATGTATGTACATTTGCGAACGTAGCGTTATCAGCGCCATGGACACATACACTGTAGCAGAATGCGAACGCTGTC
>NC_063193.1:25051594-25101594 GCF_017589495.1 Alosa alosa
TACTGGTCGGGGTTCGAACCGGCAACCGGAGGGTCTAGTCCGAAGCGCTAACCAGTAGGCCACGGCTGCCCCCAAGTGGGCCACGGCTACCCCCTCCCGATGCCAAACTTCCAATGTCAGAGCTCTAACATTACAAAGGGATGTGGCTGACACTGTGAAATCATGTTAACGTGTACATGTATTTTCACGGACATCCTGTCTATAGTATCCTGAGGTTGCCCATCTGAGAGTTGGACTTGTGCTCATTTGGAGTCAGGCCCCGTAGCTGGTGCTGTGCTATTCTAAGGGCCTGTGGTGGAGGACTGGCGTGCGTGGAGTCCAGCTCACGTGAGGCCAGCAGCGGAGAAGCCGTCCGCCTCCATCATCTCCCATTACAGTCAGCCGGCCTCCTAATCACATCACATGATGCTAATTACATCACGTGCTGGCCGATGGCCCGCGGCCGATTGGAGTGGACCGGCCGGCACGCTCGCTCGCTCATCCCAGCTCCGCTCCTCTCCTTAGCGGGCACGCCAGCTGACGGCCGGGCAAAATTAATAAGCCGCCGGCCAGAGAGCCAAATCAGCTCGGCGCTTAATGAGAGAGAGAAGGCGAAGGCGGCGTGTCAGGAGGAATTATTAAGGGCGTACAGTGTCACCAGTATTGTGGACGCATACAGTGTCTGTGTGTGTGTGTGTGTGTGTGTGTGTGTGTGTGTGTGTGGTTTAATACAAATACTAAAGGGGGCACCAGAGGCAGGGCAGCTATCATGAGGGAGCTGAGGTGACCGTGGGATTGAAGAATGAGCTGTGTGTTATTTGACCCCATGTAAAGGCCGGTCAGGAAGGGTGTGTGGACGTCAGGAAGGAGGTGTGTGTGTGTGTGTGTGTGTGTGTGTGTGTGTGTGTGTGTGTGTGTGTGTGTGTGTGTGTGTGTGGTTTAATACAAATACTAAAGGGGGCACCAGAGGCAGGGCAGCTATCATGAGGGAGCTGAGGTGACCGTGAGTTGAATGAGCTGTGTGTGTGTGTGTGTGTGTGTTTCAGGAGTATGTAAAAGTGGAGCTTCAAAGCATGCATTAATGGGGATGTACTGCTGAGTCCACAGAGGCTGTGATGGACTGGAGATGGTGTGTGTACTGTATGTGTGTGTGTGTGTGTGTGTGTGTGTGTGTGTGTGTGTGTGTGTGTGTGTGAGAGATCAGAGCAGAAACATGAAAGGGTTCTCTTTTAAACACTCTCTAATGAGGCCTGCATACATGGCTACAAAATACAGATCAATCCGTTTGACCTGGAAGTCCCAGATGGTAAGTTCAGAAAAAGAGAAAGTGTGAGTGTTAAGTGTGAGTGTGTGAGTGTGTGTGAGTGTATGTGTGTGTGTGTGTGTTAATAATGGTGTGTTTCTTTGCATGTGTGCAGCTGTGTGTGCCGCATGCATGCATGTTTGATGCAGGTCCACTGTAGAGCAGCAGCCCTGTCCACTTCTGTAGGCTCCACTCTACTCTTTGGCCCTAGCAGGACATGTGCTGCTGCCCCTCTGGACTAACGGCACTGAGACATGGAGCGAACACACCTGCCTCACAAGCAACACGCTTTCATGTTCAATCACACAACCTACACTTACAAAAACACAGCATATACTTATGAGAAGTGAGGAGGTGGGTTAAAAAATAGAGGTATACTGTATGTGTGTGTGTGTGTGTGTGTGTGTGTGTGTGTGTGTGCTTGTGCTTGACTGTGTGTCTGTGTGTTTGTGTGTGTCCTTGTGCTTGCATGTGTGTCTGCGTGCGTGTGTGTCTGCATGTGTGTGTGTGTTTGCCAATTAGCATCTGCCTCAGCTTCCATTTCAGTCGCTCAATCATTCAGTTTGTGCCTTTCATTGTGTAGACCAGTTGGCGCTTCAGTCTACAAACCACAATCCTTATTTCTTCCTCTCCGCCTCATTCTCTCTCTCTCTCTCTCTCTCTCTCTCTCTTGTGCCCTCTCTATCCATCTCTCTCACATACAGAAAATCAAGTTTCAAATACAAAAAATCATACACGGAAATTCTGTTATGTTTCTGTACATCCATCAGCCTAGTGACTTGCCATAAACACACACACACACACGCACACACACACAAACACACACGCACACACACACACACACACACACAAACAGTTTTACCACTGACATCTCACTCATACAGCTAATGCAGTTTCCATCTCTATGCCGTTGTTCAGTTAGGGACAGCTGTCACCTGATACAGACCAACCTCCGGAGGTTTCCGGAAACTGTCAGAGTAATGGTCACCATGGGCACAGGCTCCTGCCAGCCCCCAAGTGCTAGTGGTCACCTGATCCCCTACGGCTACACAAGGCTTCACCTGATGAGGCGTAATGGCCAGCAGCAGTGTGTGGGTATGGTACATTATAAACGGGAGAGGGAGTGTGTGTGTGTGTGTGTGTGGTGTGTGTGTGTGTGGTGTGTGTGTGTGTGTGTGTGGTGTGTGTGTGTGTGTGTGTATTTTCAACATTCTCACACGTGAGAAATCCTCTGAGGGGTGATCCTGGCATGTTACTGCTGAGGCTAATGAAGATTGAGGTAGACTCCGAGAGCACAGCAACTTCTCATGTTACAATAAAGCCCCCCACCCCCCTCCTTCTCTCTCACACACACAGGAACATCATATGGACATACTTATAATTTCTTCTGTATGGGGTAGCACACACACACACACACACACACTATTAATGTTCACACACATTGCAAGCCTATCCTACAGCATTCACAAATATGTAAACAATGCCTCTGTGATGTTCAGCTGGCACCACCCAGCTTTGCATTTGAGCGTCCAGCCACCACGACACACTGTGCACACAAGCCTCATTCTTACTTCCCTGCTCAACAACTGCTCATCTAAATAGTGCATCAATTATGATTTAACTTTCAAAAAATCAATAAGAGTCACAAGTGAATATCCATTAATGGCTCTTATCCTATACGATGAAAGCCCCCACTCTCAGATTAATACTCGGTAATACGCCCTTTCCACAACTTGCTTCATAGCAGAATTAATAATGAGACGCTCATTCAAATTGACTGCATTTCTTGCTCGCTGGCGGCAACTACAAAATTCTCGGTCATATTAATGAGGAGAAATGGCCTTTCATCGAGCAGTAGTGCACATGAGGGAGTGGAGACGCGTAAAAACAATTCTACGAGGTAGCGGCACACACAAAACGGAGGAGTTATTAGGCACAACACGACAAGAAGTCCCGCATGCAGCTTGACAGGCTTGTCACCTTGCCCGTCAGGCTCTCTGACCGCAAACCTTCTACTCAATAATCAGGCGTTTGCCAACTCAATTCCCAAAACATCTCCTCTGGGCTTATACCACAAACTCCTCTCGAAATAATACAAAAGCTTTTTTTGGAGGACGTCTTCCATAATAATTTTTCCATTAAGTGTTTTCTGATTTAATGCTTCAAACTGATGTGAATGTGGTCTAATGTGAACACTGTTATTGAGGCTGAATGAAAGCCTTCCATATTCAGCCTTCAGAGTGTGGGTTAGTCTGTATATACTGTATGTGTGTATGTAAGTACTTGTGTGTGTGTGTGTGTGTGTGTGTGTGTGTGTGTGAGTGTATGTTGTGTTAAACTGGATAAGAGCGCATCCTGTGCCCATGGTCATGGTGATTTTCCATAACCCTCTCCAACCCTCTTAACATTGCCATGTTAATGCGTTCAACAATTCCATCCCTGCTCTGCCATTGGCCGGGGCGGCCTCAAGGCCCCTGCTGCCCAATAAAAGCGACATTAAAGTTGTTTCCATGACAACAAAGATACTCCACGACAGAGCAATTAGTTTGAGTGGTGGAAAAGAGAGGGCATGGGGGGTTACTATCTTCATCCCTCTCCTCCTCTTCCTCTTCCTCCTTCCTTAGAGAAGGACGACAGCCAAATACACCAGTGTGCGTGCAGGACCAGACTGGCTTCATGCATCTATTCTCACACACACACACACACACACAGGCCAGGTACAGTATATTTTTTAATTACTGCAGGCTATGAAACTCTGCCCGATGGACAACTGCTGTCACACTGCAGCTCGTACTCCAACACCTGTGTTCTCCAAGGACCCGCACGGGCTGCCTGAGCTGTGCCTGCGCTCAAACGCTAAGCTTCCGACATGCTCCTGTCAAAAAGCCTTTGATTCCACTTAAGAAGGAACATGGCTACTATTTGCGGCGTTCCGCACACAGAGGCATCTCCAGGCTTATGCCGCCGGCTGGAAAAGGATCAGATGTATGCCGAAATATCCGGGGTTAGGGGATTAAATGAATGTTTTAACATATACGTAAATAAATGATTAAAGAGCAAACATCAAACCATAGACATATGCATTACTGCTTCACATAAACAGGACATGACATCTGCATCTGAAGCCAGATTAGCAAGATTAAGCAAGACAAAGGGCAAGAGAAAAAAGATAAAAAGAACAAATGGAGGAGAAAAAAAGCAAGAGAGAGAATATATAAAAGAAGAAATCTTAGAGAGAGAAAGACAGAGAGAGAGGGGGGGTACAGCAGGACAGGCATTCCTCTGCTCTTTTTTCTTAAATGAAATACAAATTCTAACAATATTTCCTGCTGAACATAAAGGTTTGACTCCTCACAAAGGCTCCATTCTCCTCTATCTCTCTCCCTCACACGCACACACACACACGCAAGCACACGCACACACACAAAAGCAGTCCCTTGTACCTTCAAATGGATTGAAAAAAAAAAGGCCTGAAGGTTGCTTCAGGATGAAGTCAAAACCTGTACGTCTGTGTGTGTGTGTGTGTGTGTGTAAGTGTGAGCATAAATGTATGTGACTGTATAGACGTCTGCCAGGCTGAAGGCCGGCGCTCCGTGATCAGCCCTGACACATATGGGGCCTGCCTCTTCCCCGCCCAGCTGGGTGGAGCGGAATATCCTCATATATCCCCATATAAACTCCCATAAAGCCCTGCAGCACGCGCACACCAGAGACCAGCACCAGCACCAGCACCACCCCTCTCCGCCCTCTGCCGCACTCTGACCACTCCAACAAATTGTTATGTACTGGCCCCTTAAAATGGAGGAAAGATAAAAAAGGAGGATATTTTTTTTACGCAATGAACCACAAACAGATGAAGCTACCGGAGAGAAAGGAAGCCCATCAAGCCCAAGTGTCCAGCAGCAGCACTCCAAATAAATAATGCACTTTGGCCTTCCTGTAAAAAACAGAGTGGCGTGCAGCTTTAAGATGCTGAGCTTTAGTGGAAGGAGCCGTATGGTCCTTTAGGGGCCTGTGCTGCGGTGTGCTCCGCGGCTCTGTGTGTGTGTGTGTGTGTGTGTGGGGTGTGTGGAGCTAGGAAATGAAGAGAGGAGTTTATAGGGTCTCCGTAGACCAGACAATGCCCCATCACTTGTAAAAGCCTGAAAATGAGGCTATTCATCTCGCCACACGGTTATTGGACTGTTTAGATGGGACTCAACCCACACAACTACTCTCAGCTTTCTACCTGTCACACTTAACTACAGGCTATTGTATATCCATGCAGCATCTGTAGAAATGGCACATATTGGTTTTATGGAGATATTTTTTGTCTGGTGTGTGATGGCTATATTCAATCACGCACGCACGCACACATACACGCACACACGCATGCAATTACGCACGCACGCACGCACGCACGCACGCACGCACGCACGCACGCACGCACGCACGCACGCACGCACGCACGCACGCACGCACGCACGCACGCACGCACGCACGCACGCACGCACGCACGCACGCACGCACGCACGCACGCACGCACGCACGCACGCACGCACGCACGCACGCACGCACGCACGCACGCACGCACGCACGCACGCACGCACGCACGCACGCACGCACGCACGCACGCACGCACGCACGCACGCACGCACGCACGCACGCACGCACGCACGCACGCACGCACGCACGCACGCACGCACGCACGCACGCACGCACGCACGCACGCACGCACGCACGCACGCACGCACGCACGCACGCACGCACGCACGCACGCACGCACGCACGCACGCACGCACGCACGCACGCACGCACGCACGCACGCACGCACGCACGCACGCACGCACGCACGCACGCACGCACGCACGCACGCACGCACGCACGCACGCACGCACGCACGCACGCACGCACGCACGCACGCACGCACGCACGCACGCACGCACGCACGCACGCACGCACGCACGCACGCACGCACGCACGCACGCACGCACGCACGCACGCACGCACGCACGCACGCACGCACGCACGCACGCACGCACGCACGCACGCACGCACGCACGCACGCACGCACGCACGCACGCACGCACGCACGCACGCACGCACGCACGCACGCACGCACGCACGCACGCACGCACGCACGCACGCACGCACGCACGCACGCACGCACGCACGCACGCACGCACGCACGCACGCACGCACGCACGCACGCACGCACGCACGCACGCACGCACGCACGCACGCACGCACGCACGCACGCACGCACGCACGCACGCACGCACGCACGCACGCACGCACGCACGCACGCACGCACGCACGCACGCACGCACGCACGCACGCACGCACGCACGCACGCACGCACGGCACACACGCGACGCGCGACGCACGCACGCACGCACGCACGCACGCACACACACACACACACCCACACACACGCACTCAACACCATCACAAACAAAACAGAGCAAAGGGGCCAGAGATTTTGCTGCAGAAGGCAATTTTTTCTTTTCCTCTCCCTCTCCTTTTCTCTCTCTCTCTCTCTCTCTCTCACTCTCTCTCTCTCTCTGCGGCTCACAGGTAGAGCGCTCATCTCTCTCCACTAACCCTGCTCCCTTTTCTATTTACACAAGACACAAAAGGACAAGATTAAGCTGCAGAAAAAAAAAGCAATGAGTCTGGGAAGAGAAGAATGACTCTGAGGCAGTAAATAAATGCATTCCAGCTGCACTCCGCTCCCAAACTGCGCTGGAAACCCAACCTGAGTTCACCACTGACCATACTAGCAGATGGCAAGTTTATTTACCCCTACACTCATCCTACTGAGGTTAAAGAAATGAAGCAGTCATCACAGCAGCATAACAACCATGTGGGTAACACACACAATAAGAGCACACAACCTTGCACACACAAAACACTGGAGCCATGGGGAGTTCCAAATAGTGCTGCCACTAACGACTAATTTTCTAACGACTAATCTTTCGACTAATTTTTCAATTAGTCGACTAATCTAAACGACAATTTTTTTTAAAAATCAAGTGTTTGTTATTTTGTTGTGTCCGTTTTATTTTGAACTCAACTAAAGGGAAAACGTAAAATATATATCACCCTACTTTTGTTAGAAGCTTTATTACTGTAAGTAAACTGTTCAAAAACATTATGTATTAAAAAAAACACCCATTTAAAATGCTACCTTATGTCAGACCTTTGATAGACTTTATTTGTATGCCAGTGTTGCCATGGACATAGACAACATTCTTTGACCTGAGGCCCGGTCATGGCATACTTTGGGGTCATAGGGCTCACCTACCTGAACCCACCCCTCATCAAATTATCATTATATCACATCACAATTATTATTGTTACGCTATATTGTTCTACATGCACTTCAAAGCAGCCAGTGTTTAAAGTGCTAACATTGCTCACAAAAAGTTTGTGAAAACATGCACATCAGATGACTGCTTTACTAATGTAAAATGTAATTACAATAGTTCCATTGCTTTTGCATGGTTGCATGATAAATACTTCTCAAAACAACAGCAATTATATGGGTGTCATCGTTTTGGGATGTTTCCCTCATGCAAGCATCATACACTGGTAGGCAAATGGAAAGAATATTGACATATTTAATTATGCCACAAGCTTTTGGCCACGTTATTCAAATGACTATACAATACTCTAGATAGTGTATTATAGTCTGTGCTCTGTTCTATTAAATGTAGTTTCATAATTAAATAGCCTTCCAATAGGATGAATTGGAGCTTTGCTACCAACGTTATCAAAGTGGTTTCAGTTTCTCTCAGCATTGAATGAACGCCATACCACCATTTAATTGTATGCCTCTATGTTTGATGACACCAAATTAGCAAGTATTTCCTACTGATTGCAAAACGCTTGTTTTCTTTTTTTTTTGTCGGTCCCATGGTTCCTTGATCAATTGCGCCTTTGTTTTCTCGACGATTCATTCGACGCGTGCACATGTTGACAAATCTTTTTGCCCTATTATATCACCTAGCCAGGAGCAAAAGTATCGCCACTTCGAGAAGCAGATTCGAGCGCTTGTATCAATTGACTTGTAGTCATGCAAGAAAATCAAAGCGATCTGTAGAATTTTATTAATGAGAAATTATTTCTCAGATGCACAACTTTGATACATTAGTTCACATTTGGGTTTACAAATGCACCTAATGTTGTGCATGTTCTCAGATTATGAAACACGGATGTGCAATGTGTTTCTCGCGACCAACTGCGCTGCAACCATTGGAGCAAAAGTGTCGAAAAGGTGACTCTTGAAAGTTGTGACTCACAGGATAGGATTTGTGTACCTGTAAAAAGGATTTGTGAACCCGTAGCCCCTATTTTGTGTTAACAAGATATAAAAAAAATATGTACAACTTCAACTTTACTGTTACACATTTATGACTTTAGTGTGCACATGCAAAATCTGCAGTTAAATGTTAAATGTGCTCGCCACTTTTGCACCTAATATACCTTCATACAAACACCTCAACATGATATTTCAACTCTCACACACACACACACAGACAAACAGGCAGACAGACATACAGACAGGCTCTCGCGCACGCACACCAGCGCGCGCGCACACACACACACACACACACCTTGATCGGAGAGCATCCACCCATCCAGCATGCGCATCTGTCTCGGCACGCACCCTGACACGAAGCAGGCCTCGGCGGCGGTGAGCCGCCACTAATTGCCATGCTTTCTGATTACTGCCATTTATTTTAATGAGAGCGCAGCATGCGGCAAGGAGCGAGGCGAACAATATCACTGCCATGTCCATGACGGCGGGAGGACTGCACAGCATTCATTAAACTAATGGATATGAAGAGAGGGGCAGGGGAGAGACAGATCGGGCGAGAGACACCAGCAGACAGGGGGAAGAGAGAGAGAGAGGGGGGGCACAGAAGACAGAGAGTGCGAAGAACAACACATTTGGTGGGATGCAGAAAGGGCCGGCATTATGACATGTAATTCCCTGTGCCGTGACAGAGTGCAGGTACTTCAATTAGCCGGCCCCATTTTAATTACACAAGTATGACACAGGAGCATCCATCTACACTCCCACAGCCACCAGAACCGCTCAAACCGGGCTTAGGATTCATTAAGTACACTCTTCTGTTTGTGTGTGTGTGTGTGTGTGTGTGTCTACATTGGCATCAGTGCTGAATTTTTTTTTACAAAGACGACTCACGAATATTCATAATCATTCTAAGGTGGAAAAGAGTAGCACTTCAACATTCTACTAAAGCAGTCAAACAGATCCTATTACTTTCTTTGGCTCACATGAGGGGGAAAACCCATAGACATAGACAGACACACACACACACACACAGAGATACACACACATATCCCACTATATTCATCATCATGAAACAACAGAGTCACTGCTCCTTTAACTCAGCAGGGGATGAACCCTAGCCATAACCAGGTCTGGAGCACAACTCTTCCTTCAGTATATGTTTGTGTGTGTGTGTGTGTGTGTGTGTGTGTGTGTGTGTGTGTGTGTGTGTATGTGAGAGAAAGGC
This sequence comes from Alosa alosa, assembly GCF_017589495.1. Lineage (NCBI taxonomy): Eukaryota > Metazoa > Chordata > Actinopteri > Clupeiformes > Clupeidae > Alosa > Alosa alosa. Next base: position 25,061,405 of record NC_063193.1, read on the forward strand.
CGTGTCTATATGAGGTGAAGATGAGTGTTCCCTGGCTGTGTCGGAGGCATTTTGATGGGTCGACTTTTCCCTCTGAGTCTGTTTGGTTGGCCAGAGGCTCCTGAATCACAGAGGCACCCGATGCGCTCCTCTAAAACCTCACCGTCTCCTCACCACCCCCGTGCCACGCCACGCCAGCGGCTCCTGCCAGGATTTACAGTCCAGCCGCCGCTAATGACACACTGGCGGCCTGGCACGGGCACTTCATCGAGCCCCCTGTCATTACCACGCTTTTTTTACTGAACAGAAAAACGGCACAGGAATGCACCAATGAAATCGGGCCAATGAAATAAATGGCTGTCAGCGATCTTGAGGAACTGCTTTCATGTGATTTCACTGCAATATGAAACTGTTAAGCCTAAATGGCTGAGATGATGTTGTGCCAAGTCACAAGCTGTCGGCTGGCTAAGAGCTGGAGGAGGGGGGTGACACCATTAAGACAGAGGTGAGCTGTCGTCACTCCCAATGTAATTAGGCCATCAGCACTGAGAGCGCATAAAAGGCCCTCGGCTCTTGTGTGCTCACTTCTAACCAGAAGCTGAAATGACACCCAGACCCGACACCTGGACTTGGGCAGCCATGCGGTCATACTTTCCCCTCAGCTGCCCAGGTGCTTGTGTCAGGCGACTCACACCCCCAAGGTCAGACTCTGGTTTACAGACGGCCAGTGTCAAAGGCAGAGGAGTCTGGTCTGGTTTGAATAGAGGGGGTGCTGGACTTCACATGGTCCACAACTGCTGTGCAGACATGGGGTCAAGGAGGCCAGGGGTGGGTTGACGATTAGTCACCTGAACATATGGGTAGAGGTCAAAGGTCACCCGCATGTGGTGTTCACAACTGGGGAGATCTCAGTAGCTCACCTCTGTCTCAGACAGAGTCAGTAATGAAGGCAGCATTACTATAGACCTTAAAGCTGCAGTTGGCAAGTCTGACAGATTTAGGGGACTTAGCCAAAATTTTGAATGTTTACAACTCTCATGCCCCTCCCCCACTACCACCGAGCACCCTCTCATCGAGTTTGTGCTCGTCAGTGCGCAGCAGACTGTAATTGACACTCAGATCTCACACAGCCCTGCTCTGATTGGACCAGAAGAACCGGGAGCTGTGGATTTTTGCAATACAAATAACAGGCTCTAGGTGGAGGTAGAAGTGCGGGGTTTTTTTTCTAAAACTGGCTGATTTATGTTGTTCTGTCGGAGCATAGTGTCGGTTTCAGTGAATATGATCATAAAAATCTTGCCAACTGCAGCTTTAAGAGGGCGTGTTATTACAGACATGCAGACGCTACCCAGCAGGAGGCATATACAGTGGAAGGCTATAGATAGCACATCCAAACATCCATGAGGAGAAAAATGGTGGTGTGAGACTACAGACAGCGCGAGATGAAAACACGAAAACACGCAGCCAGGCTCCTCTTCAGGCCAGTTGTGTATGGGTGGGGAGGCTAATGAGCGTCCCGTGGCTAACACAGGAAAAAGACTTTAGACAAGCATTTGACTCCAGTGACACACAGCTATTAGGCCTGCAGTAAACCAGATGTCCCATTGGCTCAAGTGCTGCAAAAGAGCGAAAGAAAAAACATTTAAGGCAAACTGAGACAGACAGAAAGAATGAGAGAGAATAGAGGAGAGAATGAGCGGAGGGGTGAAGGGGAGGGGGGAATCAGAGGAAGCCAATGGCTAGAATCCCAAAATGAATTTCTGTGGAACAACGTTTGATCCAGTTCCAAGAAAGAATGATGAGATATTATCCCGGTAGAGAGAGAGAAAGAGAGAAAGGGAGCGAGGGAGAGAGAGAGGGAGGGACAAAGAAAGAAAAAGAGACAAGATTATAACAACAAAACCCACTTTAATGTGCTTGTGGCTCTTTTCTCTCAGAGATAGCACAATAGCACGTCTGTAGGGAAACAGAGAGGAGTCTGTGAGAAACAGCAGACAGAGCTGCCATCATATAGCAGTTCAGTAAACCCACAGGTCTGCTCTGATGTGGACACTCTCCTCTCAGTCTAAGCTTCTGAAACACACATCTTCACACACACACACAGCCCTTGTTTCATCAGCCCTAATGAGATGGTGCTGCTGTACAGACTTGAGATGGTTCTGCACTTGATTGGGGTGTGTGTGAGGTAGTGGGTGGATGCAGGTCCAGATCATCTTAAAGGGATTGATCTCTCCTGTTCTCTTCTTATTCAGTTGAGCTTTGAGAGCCCAGTGGGCGGCTGAAGAGTCGGCCAGAGATAAAGTGTAGATGCCAAGACAAACAGAAGCGGTGCTGATGGAAAGGCTGCACTAAGCCATTAACATGCGGATTTCACCCTGAAGCCTGAAGGTTCTTGAATCAGACAGCTGACAAGCAAGCACACTCACCTGCATTTATCTAACGGCTCTCAGATAAGAGCTGACAACAGCACACTACCCCTATCAGAGAACAGGAAGACCACACTAGCACTATCAGAGAACAGGAAGACCACACTAGCACTATCAGAGAACAGGAATACTACACTAGCACTATCAGAGAACAGGAAGACCACACTACACTCATCAGAGAACCGACAACACCACACTAGCACTATTAGAGAACAGGAAAACCACACTAGCACTATCAGAGAACCAACAACACCACACTAGCACTATCAGAGAACAGGAAGACCACACTACCACTATCAGAGAACCGACAATACCACACTAGCACTACCAGAGAACAGAAACAGCACCTGAGATCAATGAGTCACACCCTGAGACAGCATGTCCAACAGAGTCCAGACAACACATATCCATACACCCAGCTGGCCAGACTCAACAGGTCAGTAATGCACACACCCAGCGGATTCCCAACGCTACACAATCCAGATGACACCTCTCAGCCCTGAAGCCTCTACCCTTCCCCTACATATGGCCCATCTCTCTCTATTAGAACACATCACACCACCTGCTCTCTATTAGAACCCTCTCTCTATTAGAACACATCACACCACCTGCTCTCTATTAGAACACATCACACCACCCGCTCTATTAGAACACATCACACCATTTGCTCTCTATTAGAACACATCACACCACCCTCTCTCTATTAGAACACATCACACCACCAGCTCTCTATTAGAACACATCACACCACCCTTTCTCTATTAGAACACATCACACCACCAGCTCTCTATTAGAACACATCACACCACCCTTTCTCTATTAGAACACATCACACCACCCGCTCTCTATTAGAACCCATCACACCACCCGCTCTACAGCCACGCCACTGCTGGACACATGTTCTCCAGCAGTCCCGTGAAGGCCTGTTTCTGACTGAGGCTGTGGCGTGCGCTGTGCGGAGGTATCTGCCTCCACCTGCCTCCATCTCACAGCAGGTGAGCCAGCGGCACAGCACAGGAGCAGACTGGTGGAGGAGAGAACAGGGACTATTAGTGGAGAACAGAACCACATGAGATATGAGTGAAGGAGAGAGAGGACAGGAGATGGGTGGGAAACAGAGAAGAAACAAGAAGGGGGGATAGAGAGGAGAGGAGAGGAAAGGAAGAGGGAAAAGTCAAGGAAGAAGGGTTGTGATGACAGAAGAGGAAAGGGCCTGAGTAAAGAGGTGAGAGAGAGAGAGAGAGAGAGAGAGGAGGTGATCCGAACCAGAGGAAAACACTCTGCCAGTGTGTCAATCACTCCTCCAGTTAGTGCACTGCTCTGTCATCACCCACACAAGCCCAAGACATTTACCTATTTATCTCATCGCATCTCTCCGCTTTAAAGCGCTGAGTCATCCACAGCCTCTGGGTGGGAGGGAGGGGGGGGGGCATTAAAGCAGTGCTAATGGATATACGCTTCCCATGCAAATCACCAAGGCAGGAACAGCAGTCTGATCCAGGTCAGGAGGGAGGCATGTAGGCTGGGCTGACACTGACTGCAGCCCCTGCAGCCCCTGGAGCGTTTAAACAGACAGGAGTGCTCCATGAAGGTTCTCCGTTAGGTAATCATGCAAGTCCAACACACACTACAGACACGCCATGCTTCACAACGACTCACAGCTACTCAGCAGGAATCCTCCAGAATCACACGTTCAAACCGTTCACACACGTACACCCACACGCGCTCACAGAAAGGTTGTGAACAGAGAGGAATTTCAGAATGTCAGATAAGTGGCTGGATTTCACCTCACCCACACAAATGTTAAGTAAGAGAGTTCAGAGCAGAATGCAGTCAGTGGATGTGGGCTGTGGCAGAGGGGAATGACCCGTGGACTCAGGAAAAGTTTGTGGCTTCTTAAACTTTTATGGCGTGACAGTGGTAGGACATAACGGACAAGTTTTAGACAAATCCATCTTCAGAATTCCCGACCCAGAAGCCAAAAAAGCGTCCATTCAGCCCTTTTATGGTGACTCGGTTGAGGGTATATAAAGTCCGATTGGCTGATTATTAGCCTCGGTTATAGCACACTCCTGCAGACGTCCAGCCAGGAAAACAAGAGCAGTGCACAGAAGAGAATGAGAGCTGTACCTGGCCCACGGGCCTGCCAGCCTGCAAACCACTTAACACAAGACAGAAGGTTCACTCTGCTTCTCCAGTAACACACACACACACAAATATGCATACCCTCTATACACAAGTGCCCACACAAACACACACACACACACGCATGTGCGTGCGTGCGTGCGCACACACACACACACGCACACACACACACACTTCTCACATTCCAATTCCTTGTGCAGGCTGTCCTTGTCAATAAGAAGCTCTGAGACACCATAAGGCATGTTGCTGGTGTATCAAACTGGGCCGTCGGAGAGAAGTACATCAGAAAAGAAGAGAGGAGAGGAGGAGAGAGAGGTACAGCAGAAAAGAAGAGAGGAGAAGAGAGGAGAGGAGGAGAGAGAGGTACAGCAGAAGAGAGGAGAGGAGAGGAGAGAGGTACATCAGAAAAGAAGAGAGGAGGAGAGAGAGGTATATCAGAAGAGAGGAGAAGAGAGGAGAGAGGTACATCAGAAAAGAAGAGAGGAGAGGAGAGGAGGAGAGAGGGGTATATCAGAAGAGAGGAGAAGAGAGGAGAGAGGTACATCAGAAAAGAAGAGAGGAGAGGAGAGGTACATCAGAAAAGAAGAGAGGAGAGGAGAGGAGAGAGAGGTATATCAGAAAATTAGAGAGAGGAGAGGAGAGGAGAGAGAGGTACAGCAGAAAAATAGAGATCAGATCAGTGAGGAGAGGAGAGGAGAAGCTGAAGTAAGAGATGAACAGAGGATAGGAGGAGGTGAGAGGAGAGGAGAGGCTGAAGTAAGAGATGAACAGAGGATAGGAGGAGGTGAGAGGAGAAAAGAGGAGAGGCTGAAGTAAGAGATGAACAGAGGATAGGAGGAGGTGAGAGGAGAGGAGAGGCTGAAGTAAGAGATGAACAGAGGATAGGAGGAGGTGGGAGAGAGGAAAGGAGAGGCTGAAGTAAGAGATGAACAGAGGATAGGAGGAGGTGAGAGGAGAAAAGAGGAGAGGCTGAAGTAAGAGATGAACAGAGGATAGGAGGAGGTTAGAGGAGAAAAGAGGAGAGGCTGAAGTGAGAGTGATGGGGAGCTGGGGAGGGGGCTCTGTAGGGGAGGGGGGCTCTGTGGGGGGGCCTGTAGGGAGGGGGGGACTCTGTAGGGGAGGGGGGTGTAGGGGGAGGGATACGCTGTAGAGGCAGCAGCAGAGTCCAAGCCATGCCTCCAGCAGCACTGCTCCCAATATGGCTCAGCCATGGCCACCAGCTCTCCTCCCCTGCAGTCGGCTCCAAAAGGGGGCCTGGGATACTGGGAAGCCTGGGGCTGGTGGAGGGGGTTGATGGCAGAGGGTCATCCACTGGGCTGCCATCTGACCCACATGCCATTGCAGAGCTGCACCTCATTCATCTTGATCACTGCCAAGGAGCCTATGGTTTCATTCCTTTTTGTTTGTCTGTCTGTCTGTATGTCAGCAGGATTTTGTTTTTCACTTTCTAAAACATTGTGAATTTGGACCTTGGGCCTTGGGGGATGTCTGTGCTCTCCAAATGCACTTCCAGTTCCTATGAAGTCTGTGCTCACCCATAAATGCCTCTCTATCTTTCTTTATTTTCTTGGTTTCCTTTGTCATGCTCTTTTGGAACCATTCTCTCTCTGCCTCGGTCATTCCCTCTCTTTCTCTCTCTTTCTCCCTCTCTTTCTCTCTCTCTATTCTAAGTAGCCAAATTAGAGGACAGACAAGGTGCCAAACCATGAACCACACTGCTCTCTGTCCCCCTAACTAGAACATTCAGTCTATGTGTACACCTCCAACACATGGTATGTCTCAAGCTCATTTTTGTGGAGGTGAAACTCATGTCAGTGCCTCATGCATCGGAGGCCTACTGCTGCGACTGGTAGGGGTGCCCAGGGGGGCCAAACTCGGCTCTGTATTTTTTCCATCATCAAAAAACAATGTCAAACACAGTTAGTCGTTTGCACAGGTATTGTGTCAAACTCCATTAAGGTGAAAAGGTTTGATTACCAAAACCTGTGCTTAATTTCTGCACTAGCTGATGTCATGCAATCAGTGGAGACACACAAATGCACACACACACACACACAAATGCGCACACACTCACACACACACACACGTACGCACACACATACAGAAATATCTCACACAGATGTTTCATTAGTCTTCAATTAAGTTTTTGTTTGTGGGGTGTTTATGTGCAACTGTTTATGTGCAAACCTGTGTGTGTGCATGAGTGAGCATGTGTGTACTGTATGTCCCTGGGTGATTTCCATAGGTGTGAAGTTTCTATTCTGACCCATGACTGCTAAGCTGCTTCCTCTCACGTGCAACCCCCTACCCTCTTCAACTCCACATATGCACAGACACACTCACACACACACACACACACACACACACACACACACACACACACACACAGAGAGAGAGAGAGAGAGAGAGAGACTCCAATGCACATGCCAGCACCACCACAAGACACTTAGCAACATCCAAACACCATACATCATGGATTGACAGTTGGCAACCAGAGCACACTGCCTCAAGCCAAGCAGAGATGGAGGGGACTTTGTGGGAAGCATGGACAATCTGTGCTGGTCTGGGAGGGTGTGTGTGCATGTCTGTGTGCGGCCGCAAAGGAGAGGGATCAAATTGTGTGTGCGTGAGAGAAAGAGAGAGAGAGAGATAGAGAAAGAGAGAGAGAGAGAGAGAGAGAGAGAGAGAGAGAGAGAGAGAGAGAGAGAGAGCGCATGTGAGAGAGACAGATAAAGCAATGCCATTTATTCCTGTTATAGAGCCATTTTTCTGCTGTAGCAACTCTGCATTTGAACAACACTGTTGAAGAGAAACACAAGTCAAAGCATGCCTGGGCATGTTAGAATACAAGGGAACGAATGAGAGAAAAAGTTCCACTTATTTGATTCTGACGTACCAATAAACAACTACAACATACAATTACCCACAGGAGCGAACACATGATTATGTGCTTAAAGCAGAATCCTAATTTACAAACAGAGAAAGAGCCAGTGAGAGCATGCATGAGAAAAGAGTAGTCATGAAGGGGAAGACGATGGTTGGACCAAGAGGAGTATGTCAGTGATCGAGTGATAAACTGCACCCCTCTCCTCTAGGCGCAGTCTCGTCCACTGTCCCGGTGCCAGGCCAGAGGCTGCAGGCGTCCAGCAGGAGAGACTGGGCTTTCGCTCAGGCCAGCGCCGCGCCAAGCCAGCAGCGCACCTCCAGCAGCGAAGACAGGGGGAGACAACGGCCTCACACACCAAATATGTAATACTTAGAATGATAGAAAACGCACACTGGACAGTTTATATGCTCACAGGAGACGTAATCAAGTCTCCTAACTCTCCACAGTGAGCGTGAAAAAAAGATGTCTGTCTGTCTGTCTGTGTGTGTGTGTGTGTGTGTGTGTGTGTGTGTGGTTCAGACATTTAAGACAGATAAATGAAACCTCAGAAGTAGATGGCTAGGGAGATGGTTGTGTGCATGAGTGAGTGTGTAGTAGTAGTTGTAGTGGTATGCCTACACAAAAAGTGTGTTATCCATTCTCTCAGTAGGAGATCAGCATGCGTAACTTCCTAAGAACACAGACAATGTGCTCCAAGCGTTTCTCTCCCAGGCTCAGGTTACTCCCCCAGAGCCAGGCTCAGCTCTGCTGGGTCACTCTGAGAAGCCCCATCAGCCCCATCAGCTCCATCAGCCCCAGCGGTAGCAGCAGCAGCAGCAGCAGCAGCATGAGCCTCAACTGCAGCAGTCCCCCTGAGGCTGAGCGCTCCTGTTGGAACACTTCAGTCACTCAGTCCCCAACTCACTGCCCTTTCCCTGAGGGGGACACACAGCGCTCTCTCTCAGTCTCTCTCTCCGTCTCTCTCTCTTCAGTCAGGTGACCACCATACTACTGGCAATTCACTCATTCAGTGATATACAGGGAGACACAGATTCAGTGAGATGTCAATTAATGAAGGCAAAAAGACATTTATGGTAGGCCCCAGCTCACAACTGCTTGGGGAACTTCAAACTGTTCTCTAAAATGTGTTTTCCCATATTGTGAAAACAAAATGGCAATTTCACCTGGTAAGGCGACCTACACTCCTTATACACAACATCCACATTAAGCAAAATCTGTTATCTTTTCCCTCCACAGAAACAAACACACACTCTGTGCACACCCACTACGTCTTCCTCCCTGTGAGCCAGGCTTCTTCCCGCATGCAAGAGAGCGAGAGAGGAAAGCCCAATGCTGTCAAGTGTTTATTTCTCCAGCTCCTGGTATTGGCTTTAGTGAGGGCTTGATTGTCTTTGGCTGCAGGCCCTACGACAAGCCGGTAGCACACACCTGGGTGCCAATGTGCTGAGAGAGGAATGGCTACAGGGGGCTCCAGGCAGACTCAACACAGTGGGAGACCACACTTTAGCGTAACGTTTTAAATGATATTTATTAACATAAAAGTAGAAAATGTCAGTTTAGGTACAAAAGTAAAGTGTTGTGCAATGTGTGTCTAGGGGTAGATGAATAAACTAAACCTAATGCGACGGAGACACAGAAAGGGGCGAGATCCCCAGAAGGGCAGTGAGTCAAGGAGTCCCAACGAGCTCTCCCGTCAGAGCAGTCTGGGGGGGGGGGTCTGACCCGGATGAGGAGAGCGAGGGAAGAAGCTCCCCAGCTCATAGTGTGTGTTCCTCAACATCAGGCCTCCCATTCAGCCTCTCTGTCCGTCTGCACCAGTCAGTCCTGACGGCAGGAGACATCACCTCATCACACGGCCCCTTCATCACACATTCAGACAGGAACGCTGAGAGGAGGTGGGGAGGGAGGTGCACTTCTGGAGAGAGATGGGGAGGGAGGAGGAGGAGGAGGAGAGCAGGAGTGGAGGAGAAAGAGGAGGGGCAGGGGAGGAGAAATGAGTGACTCCCCCGGCTGAGTGGAAGCAAAGGGACGAGAGGGAAATCCACGAGAGGGAAATCCACGACCAGTTTGGCTGCTCCGCTCCGCTCCGCTCCGCCTCCGTCCCTCACTCGGCCAGGAGAGCTCAGCAGGACCGGACAGCGTGGTGAAAGACGGCACAACCCCCCCCCACACACCACTGGTCATTACCGTGAGTGAGAAAGAACAGGACGGGAGGGGAACAGAGGGGACATCCAAAAACCAGGGCTGAGAAATGAGAATGAGAATGAGAGAGAGAGAGAGAGAGAGAGAGAGAGAGAGAGAGAGAGAGAGAGAGAGAGAGAGAGAGAGAGAGAGAGCAAGAGAGAGAGGGAGGGAGAGAGGGAGCAAGAGAGGGAGGGAGGGAGAGAGGGAGGGAGATGGCCTTCATTAGGTTCTGGCAAAAGCCTGAACTCTCTCCATCACGACATGCCAAGAACGAGGGATGAAATTTCTTTTCTTTCTTTAACAGGAGTTCAGCTTGGAGAGAGTGTGTCGAATGGGGAATGTCTGTCAAGAGGTGGATCAAACGGGAGCAGCCTGCACCTGTTTCAGAGGTCAGGAGAGCAGAGAGAGAGAGAGAGAGAGAGAGAGAGGGAAAGAGAGAGAGTGCTAGTGTGTATTCTTTTGTGTGTGTGTTTGAGTGAAAATAAATGCATGAATGAAAGGAAAGATACACAGTGCTGCTCTTGAATATAAGTGACCGCAGTAAGTAAAGTAAGCACACACACACACACACACACACACACACACTTACTGTACATCATTCTTTTGGCAAGGACTTTTATCAAATGTGAATTGTGAAGTCCACTGTATTCCCCTAGGTCAGTAGAATCCTGTGTGAGGTTTCTGTCTATGCACAGAAAGGGCTTACAAGAGTGTGTCTGTGTTCTGTGCTGAGGGAAATTAACCTTGCTGACATGGAACAACTAGGGGAATATATCAACACTAGCAACAAGATGCATATACTGTATGGTCAGTATTTCAGCTGGAAGGCACCATTTCCATACAAATCTACATATGATCTCATGCTGTCTGAGACACAACCGTCTTGAAGACTCTGCTTGATGTTCAAATATAGTATTAGTAATAGTAATTCAGGCTCTTCTCCAATCACCTGGTCTGTGCGTATAGGTCACCTACTGAGTGGTGTGTGAGTCTGTCTGATTGTGTGTGTGTGTGTGCGCATCCATTTGTGGAGGAGCGGAGTCTGATTTCTGAAGTGTAGCACAGAGCAACATTTTTACTTATGAAGCTAGAGAAAGACAGATATAAATGGTGCATTTTACTGCTGCATTGGGAGCAGGACTACGGACACTCTCACCCTACATGATCTTCTGGAGAGGACCGGGGGTGGGGGTTATTGGGGGTTGGATGGTGGGACACAGGAGTACCGGACCCCTCTCAGGAGCCTTTTCCGATGTGAGAACTTCCCCTCTAAAGGGCTGCTGGCTGCGTCCAGCTCCCCGTCCCTGAGCCCACCTATTAGCCCGGCCACAGCGGCGGCACAAAGACCTCGGCCCTCCAGCGCAACACAAACGGCGCCACCAAAAGCCCAGTGAGGAGAGCAGCCGTTCCCAGTGCAATTAGCTGCCCGCGCTGCCTCTCCATCCGGGGAGGAACAAAAGCCGCCCTGTCCATGAAGAAGTGCCGTGCGGAATAAAGATGCACCCGCGGCTTTTCAGCCGAAGTGCCGCGCAATCTCCCATGCCCCCCCCCCGCACACGGTGGGAAGTGGGAAGAGAGAAAGACAGGAAAAGAGAAATGAAAGGATGAAAGGGGGAGAAAGAGTAGAGAAAAAGCCCAAATAAAAAGAAAAAGCAAAGCTACCCCCCTTTTTACCTAAAAGCAAAGCTACCCCCTTTGCCCCAGAAACAGCCCCATGAGTCTGAGGCCCCGCGTTCGGAGACTTATCAGCCCTCATCGCCCGCTCTCCTCACTCACATGTCAGCCATTAGCTAGATCGAGCTGATCTGAACCTACGGCTCTGAAAACAACGACGGGGAAAGAAAATATTGTCAAGGAGAGGGGGAGAGAGAGAGTGTTAAGAGGGAGACTGCACGACAGTGAGAGTGAGAAAGAGTGAGAGAGAAAGGTAAAGCATATGGGCCATTCCTACATTAACATGGATCATTCCAGGCCTAATGACGGTGTCTCTCTTTCTGTTTCCTCTCCCTTTCATTCTTTCATTCCCTCCATTTTTACTCCCCCTATCTATTCCTCTTCCTTTGTATCCCTTTCTCCTCCTCTCTCACTTCCTCCAAGTCGCTCTCCCTCTCGTTCTCTCTCTATCTCCGTCTCCCTCTATCTCGTTTCGTTTGGGCTGCTCTCCCGTCGCCTTGGCTTAGCCCGACACAAAGGCCTTAGTGGATTAGCGCCGCTAATCTCTGCCATCCCATTACGGTGGCAGGCTGCGCTGGGCGCTCGGGGTGCCTGTACAGTCTGCCCTACAGTAGGCTCCCCGCAGACACCACACTGGCCCGCATGCCGACTCGAGAGCACTGCACTTCTCTGGAGAGGGACTGAGAGGGAGAGTGTGTGTGTGTGTGTGTGTGTGTGTGTGTGTGTGTGTGGGAGGGGTGACAGCAGGAGGAGAGTTGGAAATGAAGTGTGCATTTTTTTTCTCTCTCTGTGTGCATGTGTGTGTTTGAAATTAAGGTGAAGATTACATATTCACTAAAATATTCATGTGTGGTGCAAGGTCACTATGATGAGAAGATATTTCTTCTCAGACTTATGAAGGAGAAAAAGTATATCCTGTAACTTTTGTGATCAGCTGCAGATGGGATGCTTCCACGCCTCTTGGCCTCACATACTTACAAATCAAGGCATATAGAGGAGACAGTGTCAGGAAAGCAGGCATGACACAAGAGAGACAAGCCCCCCTCACCCCCCCTTCAGGACTGAAGTTCTCCTGGTTTTGTGTACAGAAATCTCCAGCACTCGCAAGCCAAGACTTAAATGGACACACACACACACACTCTTTTTCACCCTGTCACACAGTCAACAACAAAACTTACACCAAACACACACACACTCTCATCACACACACACACACACACACACACACACACACACACACACACACACACACACACACACACACACACACACACACACACACACACAATGCCCTTGCTGGGGCTAAGAGGCCGCTGCCAGCATCTCTCAAGCGTAGCCTTCCAATGAGCGGTGGCTGATGGGAACATGGTGAGATCAGAGCTTAACCATCCCCCTGGGAGATGCCGCTTTAGCACTCGCCAGAGGAAACAAACGACAAGAAAAAGGACGAGAGAGCCCTGAGAAGGGAGTGGGAAAAAAAATGTGTTCCCCATTAACTGAGGGCCTCTCTGTTTGCCGGCATCAAAGCCGGAGCCCTGGAGAACCGACGAGCGAGGGGAGCGAAGGGGGCTCTGGCATTGGGGGTGTCTCAGCTGTCGCGCTGTCGGCTGCTTGTAAATGTAGCACTGTTCCCCCGGACTCCAACACGCTGGCAACAAGGGGCCCGGGGTGAGTGGCTCATTGGGTCAGGCCCTCAGCCTCCCCCAGCAGCATGCCATGGACGGCAAGGCCACGGGCACACCCAAATAGTTTAGCTTCAAAGGGAGCCAAAGAGCAAGGGAGAGAGGGAAAGGGTGTGAGTGAAAGTGTGTGTGTGTGTGTGTGTGTAAGTACATTTGTATGTGTGTGAAATTGTATGTGTGTGAAAGTGTGTACTGTATATGTTTATGGCCTCCAAAAATGTAGAATGGCAAAAATAGACACCAAGGAATTTTCCCTTTTCCTTGCTTTCCGTTTCACCTCGGCTCTTTCCCTGTGGCGCGGCCCAGAGTGGTGCTGCGGACTCCAGCTCTCAGGGCTCCTGTTACGCCTCCTCGGTCACTGAGCCTGCCTTCAGTCAGCCCTGGGCAAGCACTCTGGCTCACACACAACACCTGCCACCGAGGAGCCAGGAGGTCTGACCCTGTGCAACGCTCCCAATAGAACGAGAGGTGAATGTATCTATGGGCAGTACAACAACAACTGTGGGCCAATATTTATTTCAGAGGAGCCCTGCACAGTATTTCCACAGCAGTCATGGAAAGTCAAAGAGTAAGTCAATTCATCCAGTGAAGTCTCTAAAACAGCGGTCTCCAACCTCCAGTAATGTTAATAATAAAAATATAAATTTGTTTGGCTTACCTTTAAATTATGAATATTCTGTATATAATGCATAATGCATACAGTAATCAGTGAACAGAGATTTTCATAATGTCATTTTAATCATCTTTAATCTTAACAATTAATCATTTGAACATCTGAACATTTTAATATCAATATCATGGCAATGCTAAAAAAAATGTAACCTCTTTAAAGATTACATTTAGATCTAAAGTTAATTTTAATCTATTTTGTGAAATTTAAATTATGTCTATGGTTTGGTGGTTTCAGTCATTTTAAGGGATGATTTCTGTTAATTTCATGGAGACAAGAATCAGGTTTTATAAGCTATTAAAGTTCCAAAATTATTCGAATGTGCTCTGCAGGCGACTCATTGTCTATTTTTAGAACATGACTGTATCTCTGGGCATTAAAACAACCTTTACCAAGAACTTTTTTCACAAGGACTCAATAATTTTTCCACTGCAGTCATGGAAAGAAGTGTGCCTCTAAAGAATTATTCTTCCAGTGGAGGCTTTTACAGGTTCTACTTTAAAACTTCTCATACTTGAACTCATACTGAATCTGAGGGTTACATAACTCCTTTTCTAAGAGTGCTCATTGATTGTCCATGTACTATTTAAACACATAATATTAGCAGTTTCTTCAGAGCAAAGGAGGACTATTCCCTTAACTAATGAGGACACAATGAAAGACCAGACCCAGGTGAATGTATTCCCCAAGACACTCCCTCTCTCTTGCTCAGACTCACCTCTACAGCCTGAGCCCTCTCTAGTCTCTAGGCATCACCTTGACCTCCTGAGTGCAACGCTGTGGCAGAGGTTAACAATTGTGAATTTTAATACAACGTTTGTTTTAACGGACTCCCTATGCATATACGTGCCTTGGCCTCATCTGGATTCACAACAGTCAGGTCTAGCTGCAGCTAGTTCCAAGACCTGCAGAAGCCAAGAATCACTCTTCTTGACTTCTCCACAGCATTAAACAGACCCTGATAGAGTGAGTCCACAATGGGAATGCTGTCAGGAAACGGATGCCTCTCACTCAGGTGAAGCCAAAGAACACCCCTCACTCATGGGGTGATGAGCCAAGCACAAGGACCTGGAGAAGCAACAGAAGACCCTTTTGCCTTTTTCTTGAACATCTCTTTCCACGGTGACCTCATTTATGAATGCTCCTTCTCTCCAGAGTCCCTTCTGTTTTTCATCTGTCTCCGTGAATTAATCAGAAACAGCTATCAGAGCATTTCAACACAGTATTCTCTCAGGGTTACCACACTTGAAAGACGCTCCAAAGAAACTGCACAGGATAAATTAAATACAACAATGGGTCTTCACCATCATTTTACTTGGCACTGTGCCCTGGCAGTAAGCACACCCCTCAGTCTCACCGATTCCTTGCACTGGTCAGAGATGCGACCTTCTGGCCTCACCACTGCCAGTGACATATCAGGTCTAAAACTTATTTTTTTGGGGGGCTTTTATGCCTTTAATTGACAGGAATTATTATTAATTATAATAACTAGATGTACCGCATAGCGGTACAAAATATGACCGCCCGCTCAGTCCTGTACATCCGCTCATGAAAAATAAATCACACTTCAATTTGTCTCCATATTTTACTCCATCCCCCACTCTTGAAACTTTTGTGTATGCTTGTTTGGCATGCCTGAGTGTGTGTGTCGGGCTGCACAGAAAGTACCCTACTGGTGCTGAAAAGGTGAATAGATTGTAGAATAGCCAAAGAAGATGTAGAATTGTTATAAAACCTTTAAAAATCTCTAAACAATCACAAGTAGGGCAGTTCATCCCAGTTCATCCATTGCAACTGGATTGATGAAAGGTCACTTACACCTGTAGGCTACATTGTATTTGGGGAAAAGCAAAAGGTATCAGCATAATGTTATTTATTTATTTATTTTTTATGTATTTATAAACAAAAAACATCTCTGTCAGTTCCATGCCGTTTTCAACAGCTATCAAAAACAAAGGTCATTTTGGATGGATGGATTTTTTGTGAATGTTTCTTCTTCTACATAAGATTTTAGTCATCTTTAGTTCATGTAATACTTTTATTGTCAATGCACAAATTAAGTAACAGTAGTCTGAAACGTTATTGTTAATGCACAAATTAAGTAACAGTAGCCTAGTCTGAAACGAAATGCTGTTTTACATCTAACCAGTGGTGCAAATAACTGACATGTCCAAATGGGCCTTGATGAAATGCGCCGCTAGACTGTTCATACACATTTTAACGGGCCAAAGTTGAAAAGCTTTTGTCCGTTATTGTTAGTGCAAATATAGGCTGATTCATGTTCCCTTGCATTGTTTAACTGAGGTCCATGGCTAGTCTGGCTTTCATCAGACCAAGCTCAATCTTTTAAGAAATCAAAAATAAATAGCGGGCAGATCAGGCTGGGTTCACCCAGCCTAGTCCATAGGCACCGATATTGTTTAATTTTCCGATTGAGATATACACGCTCTGGCTATTCTAAATGCAAAATGCATCAGGGAGTTATGACAAAAGCGGTAACTAACAAACTAGATCCTAATAGAAAGTTGTTAGCTTCCCTAAGCTACAGGTAGGATTATAGGTAGGCCTATTGACAACATAAATTGTCAATAGGCTATGCTGGCTACACAAATAAAATCTCCTTTGAAACCAATGGCTTACGCCTTTACAGTATCAAGCGGACTTAAACTGTCATATCGCGGGCGAAAAGTTGTAATAACATTCACGCAGCTCCCATGAGTCAAGGAAAGCGAATGAAGTAGCCACTTCTAAATGGGACCCACTACACAGTAGCTTAAGGTGTTTTGCTAAAGCAGCCATAATGAAATGAAGGTGTCATTGTTTGGATACTTCACACACACGTGCTTTTTAATTTCACAGACTACAACTACCAAGCTGTAATCAAAGCACATCGATTCCCCTCTCACACCCTGCACGCACTTAAAACAAAATAAACAGGCGCCTCAGTCTCAATGCATGTATAGGCAAAACTGTATCAGACCGGTGTAACGTTGGTAAATCTTCCATTGCACAGAATGATTTTGTAGCACGTGCAATAAATGACAGTCGAAAGATACAAACAGTGCTGCTATCAATTTGCTTGGTATAACCGCATTTATAGTTTTCTACAAATGCAATCAATCAAATGCCTCCATCACTCAACCAACGCTTAACGGTAACATTACCTAGGTCCTTATTGATATTACAAGATTAACGCATTCCTGCAGTAAAACCAAGCATGTCCGAAAACATCCTTAGATTTATTTCGCTTCAAGAAGAAATGGGAATTACACTTCATGTGAACATCGCCCTATCCTTATTAGATGTTCGCGGTAAATGACAGTCCTTGTATGAAGCGCCCATTGTTTTTTCCAACCCACTTTTAACTTCCAACAAAATTACGCCTCACTGCAACGATCGCCATCTAGTGGACAAACGACTACTTCAATACTGAAAAATGCAGCCATGATGATGATGATGAATATTTATTTTGGCTTTCTTTTAATCCTACTGATTTTCATTTTTTTACCGGGGCAAATCACAAATGAGTGATTATGAGCCAGGTTGATGTGGGCCCTTGAGACCAACATACCATAAAAGATTCACAGAGAACTGTGTCTGCCCTACCCTCCTTTCGGGGGTCCAGTCCAGCGGGGGGGGGGGCTGCAGATGAAAACGAAAAATGACGGTTCCATGCTATCCATGTGGGGGTACATGCTCACCAAGTTTTGTGTACCCCGGTCTTTCAGTGTCCCGAATCTTTGTTGGTGTACGTCACTAAATGTACACATAAATTATTTTATTGTAAGGCCCCCCATGAACGAAAAGTACACAAAACTTGGCATGCATTCAGAGGGTGTCATAATGATCCTACTCTTTTAATTTCGTGCAGTTTTGACCTTGTCAGCCAGAGATATTGAGATGAAAACACCTCATTTTTGCTTTTTAATTTTTAACTAGGTGGCGCTATACATGAAATAAGTGGTAATGGGATGGGTTGACATGCCCCTTAAGACCAACATACAAAAAAAGGTGGACCTCCTAGGCCCTACGGTTCTCGAGATATTCACAGAAAACTGTCTCCGCCACCTACAGGCCAGTTGGTGTATAGTAACATAAATGAATTTATTGTGTGGCCCCCATGAACGGAATTCCACAAAACTTGGCGTGCATACATAGGGTGTCATAATGATCCTACACTTCCAATTTTGTGCAGTTTTGACTATGTTAGGTCACAGATACCTTCAATTACACCACCTCATTTTTACTTTTTGTGTTTTAACTAGGTGGCTATACATGAAATGAGTGGTTATGGAATGGGTTGACATGGCCCCTTGAGATCAACATACAAAAAAAAAATGGTCCTCCTAAACCCTACGGTTTTCGAGATATTCACAGAAAACTGTGTCTGCCCTACCCTCCTTTTCGGGGTCCAATTCAGCGGAGGGGCTACAGATCAAAACGAAAAACGATGGTTCCATGCTATCCATGTGGGGTTACATGTCCACCAAGTTTCGCGGTACCCCGGTCTTTCAGTGTCCCGGAATCATTGGACGGAAATTTGGGCATCGCGAAAAGAAAAAAAAAAAAAAAAAAAATCTGACTAAACCTATATGACCGCTTAAGCTGTCTTGCGGCGGTCATAATAATTGACATTCTTCACTTTAATAGTGAAGAATGACAGGAAGCGAGTGGGAGAGAGTCATGGGATCCGAAAGGACCACGGGCGGAATCGAACCCGGTCGCCAAGCGACGGTGCAGGTGCCCCAGCCAGTTGCACCACGGCTGGGACAGGTCTGAAACTTTTTTATAGTGTGTATCCCAAATTAACTCTCTCCCTTTTGCCCTTGACAACAACCAGTCGCTGTTAGCGCAACATGCTTACCAGGCTGAATGAAGTGATGCGTAGATTTGCGCTTCGTTAACATTAAATTACCACTTAATTAATACTTAATAAGGGTCTCCTAAAACCAAATATTATAACGAGAGGAGACTACTAGCAGTTTTACTAGAGCACAACGGCTTACTGTGGCCATCAGGTCAGTGCTGGAAGAATTCTTCCAGGGGATGTTTGGGAATTCTCTGAATAAGATGGCAGACAGACAGCCAGACTGTCAGACTCAATCTTGACTATCAAAGGTAGATGAGCACCATGTTGAGCTTCAGCAAGCATGGCTCCATTTTACTCGGGGAGGCTAGGCCAGCTCTTTCTCTTTCCATACTGCAGATGTTAGCTGTTGACTGCAAGGGACAGAACACATAAGACAGGGCCAACAGGAGGAGAATGCCAGCAATCACCTATGCACACACACACACACACACAATATAGGATGACCTAGCCTGCAAATTACAGTATTGAAATAGACCACTTTTCCTCTGTCTGTGTGTGTGTGTGTGTGTGTGTGTGTGTGTGAGAGAGAGAGTAAGAAAGAGAGAGAGAGCGGGATGATATTTAAAACACCATGCTTGCTGTCTTCAGATGAAACACAAAGCATATGCTTGTGATTGGGTGTGGGAGTGTAGGGACTGGCGAGGCATTGGGAAAGTAGGTTAGCATCTGCAGCGGGCAGTGTGGTGGGGAGGAGGGGCACCTCTGATTTCAAAAGGACTCTTGCAGCTGCTTTAGCTGAGGGAAGGCAGGGCTCTGATTAGGAGAACGCTCTTTGCCACTGGGTGTGTTTAATTTCACACATAAGTCTCACTCGCTCCCTTATTCACAGCCTCTCTGTAAACACAGCTAAGCTCTTCCTGCATGCTCTTTTTTAAAACACACGCTCAACTTTTTCTCTGTTTCTTGCACTCTCTTGATTCCTCTTCCACAACCTTTTAGCTTTGAGAGAAAAAAGGAACAGGCGGGCTACCATTAACTGTACATTGGTTTGACAGGGCAAGTTTGTGTGAACTTCAAGGGTTTCTACTTAGGAGCATCCTGCTAAAAGCACCGGGAGTCTAACCTATGTGGGGGCTGATGACAGCTTATTAGGTTTCCAGCGTAATTACACCTCCACACTCTGTGCCATGTTTACACAAACAGCCGCGACAGCTAGTGGAGCCGGGCTGTCTGCTTTGCGCCGCATCCCTGTTACTCCTGGTGAGCTCACACAGCCTGGCGACTCCTCTCTTAATGAGCCTCAACAGCTGAAGACCCCTTTAGATCATACAGAACAAACAAACAATCACACAACACACCTCTGCCTTCGTAAACAACGGGAAGGCTTTGTTTACATCCAAACGTCATGGATCCATTAATATAGAACCCGCCGCTGAAGTGGGCCAAAAGAGCTGGCGGAGGTGAAGATGATGGCATGGGATGGGAGGGCGTCGGCTCCACGGCGTTCCTCCGGATCTCACCCCTCCTGCTCTCTGCGCCTCGCTCTCTTTAATGTTATGTTCAGGAGGAAGAGGAGGAGGAGGAGCCATTTCGCTCAGAAAATGAATTTAAAAGCCTATTTTCCAAAGCCTTTAAGATGCTAATAAACTAATTCCGTGTGGAGGCTGCGCCAAGGCTTTCTCAATTTTCACCAGGCTTTGTTCAAATTTGTTTGACATGGGGACTGCAGCGACAGACTGGGGAGAGGAGAGGAAACGCATTTAAGGGTTAGGAGCGAGAGCGTGAGAAAGAAAAAAAAGTGAGTGAGCGAGCGAGAGAGAAAAGCCGCGCAGTTACGGCTCTGCGTTTTAATGATCCGCACAACACGTTCTGTTTGCTACTGCACCGCACCAATAACTCAGAAAGCAGGAGCTCTCGAGATGTATAAATCTGCCGTGAGAAGCCAGTGAGAGTCATTGTGTGGCTGAGAGACTTATTGAGATGGCTTATTGAGATCCTTCACCTGGGAGAATTCTCAGCTGATTAAGATTCTGGGTTTAAATGTCTGTGTGGCTGATTCCTCGGGTGGAGTCTTTGCTCACCGAGCTCAGTGTTAACACGGCCAAACTATTTAATGAAATGGCCTTTGTGTTCTTTGTCCGTAAAAATTGGAGAAAAATTGATTTGCTATACGTGGGCAAATATCAGCTTTGCCAGCGGGATATTTCTCATTTCGACGCGATGGCTGCTCTATGCAGGCTCCTGTAATTATAGTCATGATCATGATTTTGATGATTTGTTTTTTTGATGATCCTGGTGACGACAATGGTGGTGACAATGATGGACGACAAACTCAGAAGACCTTTTTAAGATTTCCAGTGATCGCAATCAAGGCTAATTGCAATGCACAATGTGTAATACTTAACAAGGCATCAGTACTCTGTTTGCTGTTTGGGTTGTTGGCCCAACTGCGGGAAGTTGCATAGGCCAGACTCATTAAGCACAGCTAATTATAGCTTCATAAAGTAATCCTCAAAGGATCTTTGCTTCAGCGAGACAGCGCTGTTTAAAGTCTCCAAGCCTGCAGGTGATTTAACACCAGAGCAATGGGTAAGCTTTGTGACATGAGCGAGAGGGTATGCACTGTGTGGGACTCTAAACAGGAGCTCTGTACAAAGTGAAGACGGGAGTGCTGCTCATTGGGTCTGGTTGAAAGTCTGCCCCCTGCTGACCGAGAGCTGCCGGTTCTACCTGCAGCTCCACTGCTGCAGCCGGTGCACGGGCTGAGTCAGAGAGGGGCTGCTCCAGCACCCCTCCCCCTGTGACCACAGCAGCCTCCACACACACTCTAATGAGAGCTCAGGCACTGCTGCTACCCACTCCTCTACTCACACAGACACACAAAACAACAATGTCAGAAGTTTCTTTAAGTGCGAGGAGCTCAGGGTTGAGTAGGAGGTGGAAGCAGTGTCGGGGTTATGAGCAAAGGCACCTGAGGAACAGCGACGAGTCCTCACTGACACACACAAAACCACGCACACACACACACACACACACACACACACACACACACACACACACACACTAATGATCCTGCTGTGTGACACTCCCAAACTGCTGCACAGTGCTCAACACACACGCATGATCACTCGCTGACTCAGCTCCTAACGCAGGGGAGAGAGAGAGAGAGAGAGTTAACCGCTTGCTAACCTCCCACTCACCTCTGCTGAGCTGGCCTGGCACCTCTAACGCTCCTCAGCCTGAGCTGTCAGGGCGCAACTCCAACACCACACACTCAACCCCAACCGGTCCGCTTCACTTCAGACTCTCACTCCACAGGAGCACTTGAAGGGAAAACTCCCGCTGCCGTGGAGTTAGTTCCCAAACAGTCCAAAAAAAACTCTCGATTGAACTCGAGTCTATAAACCGGTTCAGTTTAATGAGCCCCACATCCCAACACGCATATCTGCCCGCAAGTGAGCACTTGGATGACACACACCCACAAGAATGAAGATGGGGATGCCAGGGTGAAAGGGTCAGTGAGATGGAGGGCCAGCCCAGCGCAGCGTCCAGACTTACCGCCACGCAGGGCCACAACTGAGAGCGGCTTTTCTACAGCTGGAGAGAGAATGGAAGTTCCACAGAAAGTTCAGTATTCCATCCACTTTAACAAGGCACTGATCTCCCTCAACAAGAGTTCCCTTAAAGCAGGAGATCCTACGCATCAACTCAGAGAGGGAGATAGAGGGGAGATATGCTGTGCTGTGAAATATGCTAATCTACAGATGAACCTAACAAACTGGACTTTAAGAAATAACATCTTTCATAACATCTTTCTATTCCAGGACAAGCTCTATCGGCAAATCAAAGGCACTGCTATGGGCGTGGCCTATGCACCCAACTATGCTGGACTGTATTTGGGTCTGTGGGAAGAGAGGTACATTTACAGCCACATCAATCCCTTCATACATTTAATAAAATGGTATGGGAGATATATCGACGACCTCTGTTTTATCTTTTTTGGGCCTGAAGATCTTTTTAGGGGCAGCTGTGGCCTACTGGTTAGCGCTTCGGACTTGTAACCGGAGGGTTGCCGGTTCAAACCCCGACCGGTAGGCCACGACTGAAGTGCCCTTGAGCAAGGCACCTAACCCCTCACTGCTCCCCGAGCGCCGCTGTTGTTGCAGGCAGCTCACTGCGCCGGGAGTAGTGTGTGCTTCACCTCACTGTGTGTTCACTGTGTGCAGTGTGTTTCACTAATTCACGGATTGGGATAAATGCAGAGACCAAATTTCCCTCACGGGATCAAAAGAGTATATATACTTATACTTATACTATAGATAAACTCGTTGCATTCCACCACTACCTGAACTCCCCTAACTCCCCTAACTCCAACATCAGACTCAGTCTGGAATATAGGTTCACAGAAATTAATTTTCTTGATTTGACAATCAGCATTGACACTGATGGCATTTTACACACTACAATTTACAGAAAAAGCACAGGCAGGAACACCATTTTGAGGGTTGACAGTTTCCATCCTAAAAGTCTGATAACTAATATCCCATACAGCCAGTTTCAAAGACTGAGAAGGATATGTGATGAAGATGGGGACTTTGAACACCAGGCTGATGATATGTTTCACAGATTCAAACAAAGAGGCTATGAAAATAAAGTTTTAGAGACGGCCTTGACTAAAACAAAATCTCTAAATTTGAAAACAACTGTTGTCAAAGAGAACACGATTGAAATCACAACACCACACTAGAACATTTTTCTCTACACAATACAGCAACATGGCCTATAAAGTTAAAAATATAATCACACAAAACTGGGACATATTATTGAGCGATGACACCCTCTCCTCATTGTTTGCAGAACCTCCAACTGTCTCTTTTACTGTAACTCAACATTTGTGGTGTATAGATTGGAATGTAAATGTGGAATGTGGAAAATTGCATCAAAGACTGGCTGAACATAAGAATGCTATCAAAACACAGAATCCCAACTATCCAATGGCTGAACACTACAAAAATGCTGGCCATACTAACCACATGACTCTAAAAGCCATGGCTATTGAAATAATTCCAAAAAGCACCAGGGGGGGAGACAGACTGAAACGGCTCTTACAGAGGGAAACTTTTTCTATCCATACATAGAGGGCCACATCCTATCCTGGACTAAATTAAGAAATTGACTTTTCTCCTTTTTTATGAAGTACCCCTTGTTTGCCTACTGTCTTATTTTTAAGTCTGTAATGTTATATCATGGACTGCCTTATATGTGATACTGCTACTGAATGTGTTGACTCTTAATGAACATTGCCATAGTCTTCTATTATTCAAAGGCTACACTATGTTTACCTGTTTGCCTGTGCCCAGGCACCTATAGTTGTCTGTATCCAGGCACTTTGCCATCAGGACTTAGGACTTGGCCTCTCTCAATGCATTTTTGAAACTGAGAGCTTATCTGGGTCCTATTAGATAGTAGACAGTTTTGTTATTTTCTGTTATTATTTGTTATTGTATATTGTCTATTGTGCAAAATGGTGATGGGACTTTTATGTTTCAAAAGCATTTCACAATGCACTGATTCTGATTGGCCATTCCACTTTGTCACATGACATGGAATCCATTTTAAAAGCACCTTTGTAAGAAGTAACAAAGTTTGCCCTGATGAAGACTGATTTGCAGTCGAAACGCGTAGGCGTTATCCCTTAAAATAAAGGATTTTTAACGTTTTTCATCAACATCAGTGTGCCTCAGATTTTTAAGACTACCACCTTCAACAAGGAACCTTTGGGGCCTTCACACTATGGGGATAGTCACAAGCTAAAAATAGATGCTAATTGTATGTGTGTTATATTGTTCTATTGTAACATATGCTGACATACATGCTAATTGTATGTGTATGTTATACTATTGTAACATATGCTGACATATGCTAATTGTATGTGTATGTTATACTATTGTAACATATGCTGACATATGCTAATTGTATTTGTCTGTTATATATTGTTCTATTGTAACATATGCTGACACTTAGATTTCTTATTCACAAATTCATACTTTGTATGACTGCTCTGGCAATATGAATGACCTTTTTGAGAGAGAGAGAGAGAGAGAGAGAGAGAGAGAGAGAGAGGGAGAGAGAGAGAGAGAGAGGAGAGCGAGAGAGATAGCAGGTTCTGGCGCAGAGCTGGCCCAGAGCCGGCTCAGATACTGCAGGGGAGACACAGCGAAGCGTGGCTCATGTTTCCCAGGCAGGGATTGGAGCATGTTGACTTGAGCAGGTGTGGGATTATCAGAGACAGCAAATATTTACACTCCATTTCTCCATTGGGCGCAGGGTCCCAGACTGCGGATTTACACACTCTCACTGCAACAGGCCGCAGGATCAGTCACGCACTGCGCAACAACATGCCAGACACATGCATGTGTGAACACACACATGCACGCACACGCAACACACACACACACACACACACACACACACACACACAGATACTTGCACACAAAATGAAATGACATGAGAGAAAAATAATATACACAGAATCATGTACATAGACACAACCACTGGAGGATTTGCAACACTGACAAAAAGAGAAGACTAGTGAGACATGTGGACATACACAAAGACAAATACACTCAAACCCAAATGTTAATGTGGAAATTCGCCTGTGTAAATATACCCCCCACCCCTGCCACCATCCACACTCACACAACACACTTGTAAGAATGTGTGTGTGTGTGTGTATGTGTGTGTGAGAGAGAGAGTGTGTGTGTGTGTGCTCTCTCGGCTTCTTTCTCATCTCTTCCCTAAGCCCCTCTGCATGCCGAAGGAGCAAGGGATGAAGGGTGGGTTTCAAGAAGTTTACACTTCATATGCAAAACATGGTGACATACTATTGTAACATATGCTGACATATGCTAATTGTATGTGTATGTTATACTATTGTAACATATGCTGACATATGCTAATTGTATGTGTATGTTATACTATTGTAACATATGCTGACATATGCTAATTGTATGTGTATGTTATACTATTGTAACATATGCTGACATATGCTAATTGTATGTGTATGTTATACTATTGTAACATATGCTGACATATGCTAATTGTATGTGTATGTTATACTATTGTAACATATGCTGACATATGCTAATTGTATGTGTATGTTATACTATTGTAACATATGCTGACATATGCTAATTGTATGTGTATGTTATACTATTGTAACATATGCTGACATATGCTAATTGTATGTGTATGTTATACTATTGTAACATATGCTGACATATGCTAATTGTATGTGTATGTTATACTATTGTAACATATGCTGACATATGCTAATTGTATGTGTATGTTATACTATTGTAACATATGCTGACATATGCTAATTGTATGTGTATGTTATACTATTGTAACATATGCTGACATATGCTAATTGTATGTGTATGTTATACTATTGTAACATATGCTGACATATGCTAATTGTATGTGTATGTTATACTATTGTAACATATGCTGACATATGCTAATTGTATGTGTATGTTATACTATTGTAACATATGCTGACATATGCTAATTGTATGTGTATGTTATACTATTGTAACATATGCTGACATATGCTAATTGTATGTGTATGTTATACTATTGTAACATATGCTGACATATGCTAATTGTATGTGTATGTTATACTATTGTAACATATGCTGACATATGCTAATTGTATGTGTATGTTATACTATTGTAACATATGCTGACATATGCTAATTGTATGTGTATGTTATACTATTGTAACATATGCTGACATATGCTAATTGTATGTGTATGTTATACTATTGTAACATATGCTGACATATGCTAATTGTATGTGTATGTTATACTATTGTAACATATGCTGACATATGCTAATTGTATGTGTATGTTATACTATTGTAACATATGCTGACATATGCTAATTGTATGTGTATGTTATACTATTGTAACATATGCTGACACTTAGATTTCTTATTCACAAATTCATACTTTGTATGACTGCTCTGGCAATATGAATGACCTTTTGAGAGAGAGAGAGAGTGAGAGTGAGTGAGTGAGTGTGAGAGAGAGAGTGTGTGTGGGTGTGTGCTCTTTCGGCTTCTTTCTCATCTCTTCTCTAAGCCCCTCTGCATGCCGAAGGAGCAAGGGATGAAGGGTGGGTTTCCAAGAAGTTTACACTTCATATGCAAAACATGGTGACATGCACGCAGAAACTACACACACACACACACACACACACACACACACACACACACACACACACACACACACACACACACACACACACACACAAACACGAATACGCACACACACAGCTAAGCGCACTGCCAGAGGTGTGCTTGGTGTGCTGCTGAGGGACATTAATGGCAGCATCACATCTCTTTACTGCTGAGCAGATGACATCCCTGACATCCTTGTTTCTACCTCTCTCTCTCTCCCTCTCCCTCTCCCTCTCCCTCTCGTATATTCCTACATATTCAGGGGAATCATCTGTATGGTGATATGTGTGAATGCCTCAAGTAACGTGGGGTAGTGTGTGCTTGTGCAATTCAATTAGTATGTGTGCGAGCAGGTTTTGCAGGTGTGCATGTGTGTGTGTTTAAGAATGTGTGCACAGAGAGAGAAATGAACCAAATATTTTCTAAAATCCAACTCTTATCCCAGTTCTTGTCCAAGAGTGAGTGATTATTTCACACAAAGGCACAAAGGGAGAATTTAAAAAATACACAAAAGGGTCATTCCACATCAGTTCAACCAGGGCCCACGCACTTAGGTCTCAAGAAATTCTGAAAAAATTACCAGGTGTACCTATGTTACCCAGGAGACACACTGTAAAATTACTCTTATGTAAGATCAATACTTTCCAAGATGCAGCCAGTTTTATAGGGAGGGAGGTCGATTCCTTTGCTCGGCCTCTTTTTTGTCAAAGTTCACAAGCCCACAGCGCAAGAACTAAACCATGTAGGAGGCTCAAATTGTGCATGCTGGTACATAAATAGGAATAGTATGTAGCAAAATTGTCACGTTTGGTCTGTATAATCCTGCATGGTCATAGCTGTCCCTCAAAGTTGATACAAATTTTATTGGAGTTTTTGGCTGGGCTCTGTTTAAGCCTTCAGAAGACATATTTTTACTCAACATAGGGTCTTGATTTATTTTTCTTACTGAGATAAGTAGAAACACTCTCACAAAAAAAATCATTTTGGTTATCATTTTCAGAGCACCCAAACACCTTGTGGGAATATACAAAGAATTTTTTAAATAGTTTTTCTTTATTCTCCATGATCCCTTCTTTTTGAAAACACCAATTTGACTTGTCTTATGTAAATCATTCTTTTTATTTTCCACTCTGGGTTTGTGGGAAGCCACTGATCTCCAGCAAGACTGCTCTGGGTTTGTGGGAAGCCACTGATCTCCAGCAAGACTGCTCTGGGTTTGTGGGAAGCCACTGATCTCCAGCAAGACTGCTCTGGGTTTGTGGGAAGCCACTGATCTCCAGCAAGACTGCTCTGGGTTTGTGGGAAGCCACTGATCTCCAGCAAGACTGCTCTGGGTTTGTGGGAAGCCACTGATCTCCAGCAAGACTGCTCTGGGTTTGTGGGAAGCCACTGATCTCCAGCAAGACTGCTCTGGGTTTGTGGGAAGCCACTGATCTCCAGCAAGACTGCTCTGGGTTTGTGGGAAGCCACTGATCTCCAGCAAGACTGCTCTGGGTTTGTGGGAAGCCACTGATCTCCAGCAAGACTGCTCTGGGTTTGTGGGAAGCCACTGATCTCCAGCAAGACTGCTCTGGGTTTGTGGGAAGCCACTGATCTCCAGCAAGACTGCTCTGGGTTTGTGGGAAGCCACTGATCTCCAGCAAGACTGCTCTGGGTTTGTGGGAAGCCACTGATCTCCAGCAAGACTGCTCTGGGTTTGTGGGAAGCCACTGATCTCCAGCAAGACTGCTCTGGGTTTGTGGGAAGCCACTGATCTCCAGCAAGACTGCTCTGGGTTTGTGGGAAGCCACTGATCTCCAGCAAGACTGCTCTGGGTTTGTGGGAAGCCACTGATCTCCAGCAAGACTGCTCTGGGTTTGTGGGAAGCCACTGATCTCCAGCAAGACTGCTCTGGGTTTGTGGGAAGCCACTGATCTCCAGCAAGACTGCTCTGGGTTTGTGGGAAGCCACTGATCTCCAGCAAGACTGCTCTGGGTTTGTGGGAAGCCACTGATCTCCAGCAAGACTGCTCTGGGTTTGTGGGAAGCCACTGATCTCCAGCAAGACTGCTCTGGGTTTGTGGGAAGCCACTGATCTCCAGCAAGACTGCTCTGGGTTTGTGGGAAGCCACTGATCTCCAGCAAGACTGCTCTGGGTTTGTGGGAAGCCACTGATCTCCAGCAAGACTGCTCTGGGTTTGTGGGAAGCCACTGATCTCCAGCAAGACTGCTCTGGGTTTGTGGGAAGCCACTGATCTCCAGCAAGACTGCTCTGGGTTTGTGGGAAGCCACTGATCTCCAGCAAGACTGCTCTGGGTTTGTGGGAAGCCACTGATCTCCAGCAAGACTGCTCTGGGTTTGTGGGAAGCCACTGATCTCCAGCAAGACTGCTCTGGGTTTGTGGGAAGCCACTGATCTCCAGCAAGACTGCTCTGGGTTTGTGGGAAGCCACTGATCTCCAGCAAGACTGCTCTGGGTTTGTGGGAAGCCACTGATCTCCAGCAAGACTGCTCTGGGTTTGTGGGAAGCCACTGATCTCCAGCAAGACTGCTCTGGGTTTGTGGGAAGCCACTGATCTCCAGCAAGACTGCTCTGGGTTTGTGGGAAGCCACTGATCTCCAGCAAGACTGCTCTGGGTTTGTGGGAAGCCACTGATCTCCAGCAAGACTGCTCTGGGTTTGTGGGAAGCCACTGATCTCCAGCAAGACTGCTCTGGGTTTGTGGGAAGCCACTGATCTCCAGCAAGACTGCTCTGGGTTTGTGGGAAGCCACTGATCTCCAGCAAGACTGCTCTGGGTTTGTGGGAAGCCACTGATCTCCAGCAAGACTGCTCTGGGTTTGTGGGAAGCCACTGATCTCCAGCAAGACTGCTCTGGGTTTGTGGGAAGCCACTGATCTCCAGCAAGACTGCTCTGGGTTTGTGGGAAGCCACTGATCTCCAGCAAGACTGCTCTGGGTTTGTGGGAAGCCACTGATCTCCAGCAAGACTGCTCTGGGTTTGTGGGAAGCCACTGATCTCCAGCAAGACTGCTCTGGGTTTGTGGGAAGCCACTGATCTCCAGCAAGACTGCTCTGGGTTTGTGGGAAGCCACTGATCTCCAGCAAGACTGCTCTGGGTTTGTGGGAAGCCACTGATCTCCAGCAAGACTGCTCTGGGTTTGTGGGAAGCCACTGATCTCCAGCAAGACTGCTCTGGGTTTGTGGGAAGCCACTGATCTCCAGCAAGACTGCTCTGGGTTTGTGGGAAGCCACTGATCTCCAGCAAGACTGCTCTGGGTTTGTGGGAAGCCACTGATCTCCAGCAAGACTGCTCTGGGTTTGTGGGAAGCCACTGATCTCCAGCAAGACTGCTCTGGGTTTGTGGGAAGCCACTGATCTCCAGCAAGACTGCTCTGGGTTTGTGGGAAGCCACTGATCTCCAGCAAGACTGCTCTGGGTTTGTGGGAAGCCACTGATCTCCAGCAAGACTGCTCTGGGTTTGTGGGAAGCCACTGATCTCCAGCAAGACTGCTCTGGGTTTGTGGGAAGCCACTGATCTCCAGCAAGACTGCTCTGGGTTTGTGGGAAGCCACTGATCTCCAGCAAGACTGCTCTGGGTTTGTGGGAAGCCACTGATCTCCAGCAAGACTGCTCTGGGTTTGTGGGAAGCCACTGATCTCCAGCAAGACTGCTCTGGGTTTGTGGGAAGCCACTGATCTCCAGCAAGACTGCTCTGGGTTTGTGGGAAGCCACTGATCTCCAGCAAGACTGCTCTGGGTTTGTGGGAAGCCACTGATCTCCAGCAAGACTGCTCTGGGTTTGTGGGAAGCCACTGATCTCCAGCAAGACTGCTCTGGGTTTGTGGGAAGCCACTGATCTCCAGCAAGACTGCTCTGGGTTTGTGGGAAGCCACTGATCTCCAGCAAGACTGCTCTGGGTTTGTGGGAAGCCACTGATCTCCAGCAAGACTGCTCTGGGTTTGTGGGAAGCCACTGATCTCCAGCAAGACTGCTCTGGGTTTGTGGGAAGCCACTGATCTCCAGCAAGACTGCTCTGGGTTTGTGGGAAGCCACTGATCTCCAGCAAGACTGCTCTGGGTTTGTGGGAAGCCACTGATCTCCAGCAAGACTGCTCTGGGTTTGTGGGAAGCCACTGATCTCCAGCAAGACTGCTCTGGGTTTGTGGGAAGCCACTGATGCCCATTGACATCAATATGTTTTATATAGAGTCACCACACTGCCACCTGTGGTTGTATAGAGTAACCTGTGGTAGCTCTATACAAAACATATTGATGTCAATGGTGCATTTTGCCCATGTTCAGGATGGATAGTGAAAAGAAAGATTTGCATAAGACAAGTCAAATTGGTGTTTTTAAAAGAAAAGATCATGGAGAATAAAGAAAAAAATATTTAAAAATCTTTTGTATATTCCCACAAGGTGTTTAGGTGCTCTGAAAATGAGAACCAAAAATGATTTTTTAGGACTTTGTAAGGTCTGCTGTTCAGACCCTGAAATGATTTATTTTCTGTTCATTGTTTTTTTTTGTGAGAGTGTTTCTACTTATCTCAGTAAGGAAAATAAATCAAGAGCCCATGTTGAGTACAAATATGTCTTCTGAAGGCTTAAACAGAGCCCAGCCAAAAAACTCCAATAAAAATTTGTATCAACTTTGAGGGACAGCTATGACCATGCAGGATTATCCAGACCAAACGTGACAATTTTGCTACATACCATTCCTATTTATGTACCAGCATGCACAATTTGAGCCTCCTACATGGTTTAGTTCTTACGGCTTGTGGGCTTGTGAACTTTGACAAAAAAGAGGCGAACAAAATCGACACCCTCCCTCTGTAAAACTGGCTGTATCTTGGAAAGTATCTTACATAAGAGTAATTTTACAGTGTGTCTCCTAGGTAACATATGGTACACCTGGTAATTTTTTCAGAATTTTTTGAGACCTAAGTGCGTGGGCCCTGGTTGAATTGACGTGGAATGACCCAAAACTATACCCACAAACACACACACACACACACACACGCACTGACTCAGAAACAAGAGAATGAGGAGTGAGAGATTCCAACAGGTGAACCAGACCTAGTGAAGAGAGAGTGATGTGAGAGCGAGAGAAGCCAGGCGACCTCTCCAGGGCGGATACTCAGATCTGAGCTCAGCAAGACTACTCTGGGTTCGTGGGAAGCCACTCTCCAGCAAGACTGCTCTGGGTTTGTGGGACAGATCCTCCAGGCCAGTCTGTGATATCTGAGCTCGGCAAGACTACTCTGGGTTCGTGGGAAGCCACTGATCTCCAGCAAGACTGCTCTGGGTTTGTGGGAAGCCACTGATCTCAAGCTAATGGGGAAAGAGCAAGAGAAGACCAACTCTGCTGTTTTTGTAGAAGAGTGCATCTGTGTACATGTGAGTGTGGTAAGTTAGATAAACTAGATCTGCAACTAGAACTGTTTTCTGCCCGTGTCGCTCCTTTTCCTGTGTGTGTGTGTGTGTGTGTGTGTGTGTGTGTGTGTCGTGTCGTGCGTGCTTGATCGGTGTGTTATGTGTGTCGCGGGTCGGTGTGTGTGTGGTGTCTGTGTGTGTGTGTGTGTGTGTGTGTGTGTGTGCGCGCGGGTTAGCGTGTGTGGTGTGTGTGTGTGTGTGTGTGTGTGTGTGTGTGTGTGTGTGTGTGTGTGTGTGTGTGTGTGTGTGTGTGTGTGTGTGGTGTGTGTGTGCGGTGTGTGTGTGTGTGCGTGCGGTGTGTGTGCGGTGTGTGTGTGTGCGTGCGTGCGTGCGCGTGTGCGTGTGCGTGTCTGTCTAAGCGTTTGGTTGCGTGTGCCCTTTCTCCTGCTGTGAGGGCCCTTGGGCTTGTCCTGCCGCTCTGTGGGGAACTGCTTTGTTTGTCCTACTGCCGTCAGGAACATTCCAGAAGCTACGTCTAGAAGCTCTCGTCATTAGCTGGCCCAGCGGCCACAAACAGCTACGGAAAACAGACGAGGTCAAAAAGCACCAGAGACTGGTAGCATCCTGCTCTCTCAGTGGAAGTGCCACCATGATTTCCTGGTCACTCAGTGCTTCACTCAAACCAACATGTGTTAGCCGTCAGTAGGCCAAGCAGAACAAAAACATGCACTGCACTCTCTTCGTTGGAGTGGATGTGCGGTGTGTGTGGGGTGGGGAGTCTGATTATAGTCATAATGCACGTAAACCTGATTCATAAGAGCACCAAGACTGCTACATCACTCTTCAAACAGGGTGTGTCGGCATGAGTAGACCCCGCTAGACTTCCTCATAAAGACTCATTTCAGGGCACAAGAAAATTCATAACTTAGCCAGTTAATAAAAGACTGAACACCTGATGCCATCACTCTCATTCCTATACAATCAAATACACACACATCCATGTACTGTATAGAGTAAATGACCATGTGTATTAATCACACATTCTCACACACATTCTCTCACATACTCACATACACATACACACACACACACACACACACACACACACACACACACACACCACGCTGCTCGATTCATCAAAAGAGATTCAGGGGCCTAGAATGTGTTACTGACTTCCGCATGAATGCACATATACACATAAGAAAGCCAAATACCTGCATTTCAACACCAGATTATCCAGCAAAATCCAATTTACTGGGTGTTTAAACGTCAGCCATAAGGCACTGCTACAATGCCTGCCATGGCTTACTGTTGCACATTCCCAGGATTTGGCACAAGCCCCACTACAATCTTGAGAGCTAATGAAAAGCCAAAGTGTTTGTGCACGTGTGTGTGTGTGTGTGTGTGTGTGTGTGTGTTTCTGTGTACATGCACATACTTGTTTAAGTGCTTTCATAAATGCATTTTGCGTGCATATGCAGTGGAAAATAATTTTTTCATTATGGGACTGAACCAAAGGGGTGTCTGAAGGTTAGATGGAAATAGCAATGGGGGTAGATACAGGGTTTTACTGCAAAAGCCCCAAAACAACTCCAAAGTGGAACCTTCAAAACTGCTAAATCTTCCAGTGACATAAACAGCTACTGTATTTGCTTATGATGAACAGCTTGAAATAGTAGAATAATTCATTTTTAAAACAGTAGCTTCATTTGTCACTGTAAACCACACGGAATGCTGAGCAAAACCATGGAAAATATATATAAAAATTTTTCATGCACATACTTGTTTAAAGGCTTTCATAAATGCATTTTGCGTGCATATGCAGTGGAAAATAATTTTTTCATTATGGGACTGAACCAAAGGGGTGTCTGAAGGTTAGATGGAAATAGCAATGGGGTAGATACAGGGTTTTTACTGCAAAAGCCCCAAAACAACTCAAAGTAGGAACCTTCAAAACTGCTAAATCTTCCAGTGACATAAACAGCTACTGTATTTGCTTATGATGAACAGCTTGAAATAGTAGAATAATTCATATTTTAAAACAGTAGCTTCATTTGTCACTGTAAACCACGTGAATGCTGAGCAAACCATGGTCAAAATATATATAAAAAATTAATACATATGTGTAATATATATGTTTTATACAGTATGTATATATAACAACCTGTATGATCAAATCAACACACTGACTAAATAAAAGTGCAATGCTTGGATGGTATGAGTCGCCCTGACTCATACACACACACACACACACACACACACACACACACACACACACACACACACACACATCAAGAGGCACGCATGTGCACACACACATGCAAGCACGTGTACACACACACACACACATTCATTAAGGCATACCAGCACACACACTCACGGGACTACAGGACAGATATGAGCATGTGTGTGTGTGTGTGTGTGTGTGTGTGTGTGTGTGTGTGTGTGTGTGTGTGTTTCTGTGTACATGCACATACTTGTTTAAGTGCTTTCATAAATGCATTTTGCGTGCATATGCAGTGGAAAATAATTTTTTCATTATGGGACTGAACCAAAGGGGTGTCTGAAGGTTAGATGGAAATAGCAATGGGGTAGATACAGGGTTTTTACTGCAAAAGCCCCAAAACAACTCAAAGTAGGAACCTTCAAAACTGCTAAATCTTCCAGTGACATAAACAGCTACTGTATTTGCTTATGATGAACAGCTTGAAATAGTAGAATAATTCATATTTTAAAACAGTAGCTTCATTTGTCACTGTAAACCACGTGAATGCTGAGCAAACCATGGTCAAAATATATATAAAAAATTAATACATATGTGTAATATATATGTTTTATACAGTATGTATATATAACAACCTGTATGATCAAATCAACACACTGACTAAATAAAAGTGCAATGCTTGGATGGTATGAGTCGCCCTGACTCATACACACACACACACACACACACACACACACACACACACACACACACACACACACATCAAGACGCACGCATGTGCACACACACATGCAAGCACGTGTACACACACACACACATTCATTAAGGCATACCAGCACACACACTCACGGGACTACAGGACAGATATGAGCATTTGTCTTCCTCAGTGTCAGTCTGATGGGCTCCTAATTGCACAGCACATCCCTCCGTGCCACCTCCTACTGTAAATGAGAGCCTGGTGATGCACCCAAACACACACACACACACACACACACACACACACAACACACACACACACACACACACACACACACACACACACACACACACACACACACACACTTCCTCCACGCTCAATATGCTATGCACATATACAAACACGTACAAACAATAACTGCAACACTTAATCGATGAATCAATTAGTTGTAAACTATTAATTCATTTTCAACAATGTGCCCCACACATATTTTGAATGCACGCATGCACAAATGTACACTGCAAAAAATTGTCAATTAATCATAGATTTGAATATTTTCCCATTTCTTTACTTCTCTGACAGTAAACTGAATATATTTGGGGTGTGAACAAAACAAGACATTTGAGGGGATCATTTTAGGCACTGTCCACGTGTAGACGGGTGTTTTTTAAAGCAGATAATGTTTTATGCATTTTGGCCTTTTGTCCACATGAAAACTCTTGTTAAAAACTCTGGCCAAAGTGGAGATTTTGCGTGTTTGCCTTTGGACAAGGGAAAACCGATTGGCCGATATCAGCATCTGTTTGATTGACATGTTCTTGACAGCCTTTAAAGGCTGTTTTTGCGTATTCATGTGGATGGAAATATTTTGCAATACGAAGGAGGAAAAACCTACAATTTTAAAAATACCCAGCTATGTGTGGACAAGGCCTTAGACTTTGATAAAAACGGAGCAATATTTTACTGATATTTTATATACCCGGCAGACACACACACACACACACACACACACACACACACACACACACACAGGTAGATCAAGCCCACTCTACAGTCACAACAGCCAGTCATATCTCATCTTCCATCTTAAAACAGGATTTTAATTTCAGTGAGGGGCAACAGACAAATAGAAATTTGTCATTTTAATCCATCTTGAATGAGTATATGGCCTATAGTGTAATCATACTTTGAGACAACCACCCCAGTGTGTTCAAATTATTATTCCCTCAAATTACCAGCACATTGATTCGGACAGTATTGTTTTAATCTATACAAATAATGTGATATGGGAATTACTTGTAAAGTAATACAAAAAAAAAAAAAAACACGTGAGAACACAAATATCAGACATGTTAATGTTTTTTTTTTTTTTTTTTAAATCAGTGCACTTCAACAAAAATGTCCTCACTCGCTAGATATAATAATAATAATAATAATAATAATAATAATAATAATAATAAATAATAAATAATAATATAAAATAACTAGAT
This sequence comes from Alosa alosa, assembly GCF_017589495.1. Classification (NCBI taxonomy): domain Eukaryota; kingdom Metazoa; phylum Chordata; class Actinopteri; order Clupeiformes; family Clupeidae; genus Alosa; species Alosa alosa. The sequence continues at coordinate 25,097,864 of NC_063193.1, forward strand.
ATAATGTTTCTCTCTGAAACTAAACTTTTCATTAAGTAAACTCTATCTCGGGGGGCGATGGTGGCTCTGTGATAGATCCCATAATGCATTTAGAGGGACTTGTGTTGTCCCATCTTCAAAGTCAAGGTGACACTTGAAGGACATCCCAGCTGGTCTGGACTCCTGGAGATAAGGACCATTCAGAGTGTGGGCCTTCAGATGACAGCAGAAGAAAATGAGTGTCCAGGAACAGATAATGCTGTTTGTTATAAGTCTTTCTTTAAAAAAAAAAAAGATCAACAGAACATTTCCTCTATCATTTTGCTGTATTGTGAAAGATGGACCACTTTCACTTGCCATGATATGAAACTTCTAGAAAGCTGCTGTTGATTGAGGGTGCACGGACCATGACTATCACCAGTAGCAACACTCTACTAGGCCAAACGCAGTGCAATTTTGGTTGAGCCCACTTTTAACCAGCTAGGAGCTAATCAAATGTTAATTAACTACAGGCACTAGTTTCTTCTTCACAAGCAAGAGAGATAGGAGAAGATGAGCTACCTGATTAGGTTCATGGCTGCAATCTGCTATCTATTTCTGGGAGATAGTATGTGGCTGTGGCTACCAACTGCATTGATTAGCCTGTCTGAACATAAAGGGGATTTGCTATCTGAGCAGAAATGCCTCAAGCCTTTCCTCTACACTCACATACAGACACAGACACACGGACGGACACACACAGACACACACACACACAGACACACTTGTTGGCTGGTAACCTCTTTCTTTAAGGCCAGGAAGCTTGTGGGCTTGCTTTATACAACTGCATTAGAGGGAACAGCAGCTATCCAAACAGATTAAACCGGCAAATTGTGTGGTGCACCGATGAGGGCTGACGACGTCACAGAGGTCTGCACCGAAATAACCCACCAGGAAATAGAAAAGCTCCGGCCGTCTCAAAAACAAAAACTTGTCAATTAGAGGACACACTTCCCAGAAGGCCCGGCACAGTGAAGGTCATATGAATGCCAGGGCAACATAAAGCTGCAGGGACCCTTGGTGACCCTGACAGGACCCGTGTGTGTGTCTGTGTGTGTGTGTCTGTGTGTGTGTGTGTGTGTGTGTATTTGGGTCTCGTCGGAGCGACTGCGAGTGAAGCCAACAGCTGGAGTGGTCCAGCCCAGGCTCCCCACAGCGCTGGACAACTGCAGCCTGGCGTTCCAGCCCTTCAAAACACCAGGGGTTAGCAACAGGCCAGCAGCTAGCCTATTAGCATCAGGAGCACTGCTCCACCGTGAACAGCAGGAATGCTACTAGCCTGTCTGCAGCAGAGAAACTGCTAGACTGTGTTAGCATTAGAAACACTGCTAGACTGTGTTAGCATTAAGACTGCTACAGGAATGCTGCTAGCGTCAGGAAAACTTCACGAATGTTATAACGTAGAAAGGTGCTCCTTGCCCTCCTGTCAGTAGAGTTAAGCCTGACACCTCTGATTTGATTCAGGACACCAATGTAGGCCAGTGCTGAGGCAAATGAAGAGTGGTCATGTTTGGGAGCAGGGATGGAGAGTGAGCAGCAGGGGATAAATGGCCACTCAAACTGGACACTGCTGCTGTCTTTTATACAATTTGAAGTTATTTTCTCTTTCCCATTCAGTATGCTCTGCCCTGAAAGAGTGATCGACATCACTCAGTGTGATGGCCTGTCCTGTGAGTGTGTGTGTGTGTGTGTGTGTGTGTGTGTGTGTGTGTCATGAGGGCTCATCCTCAATCACAGTGACATGTTTTCAGTGCAGATAGCCAAGCTTCGCATTGAAAGCCGATATGACAGGAATGAATCAAACTAGACAGTTTTTACACAACAGAATCAGCTCATCACTCAACACTGATAGGACAGTGCCCAGGGACAGCAGAAAGACAAGTGTCTGCATTTGTGTGTGTGTGTGTGTGTGTGTGTGTGTGTGTGTGTGTGTGTGTGTGTGTGTGTGTGTGTGTGTGTGTGTGTGTGTGTGTGTGTGTGTGTGTGTGTGTGTGTGTGTCAGTGCCTCAATACATATCAATGTGGATGGTGTGTGTCTGACTTCAGCATTAGGCCTCAGTCCAATGCATTTCGCCTACCTTCCTGTCCCCTTGTGATACGGTTCACAAATAAGCAAATATTTCACAACACATGGATTTACAGGACTATAATGAGTAAATATGTTTTAAAAAGGGTAATTAGAACACATACCTTAAAGAAAACAATAGCCACCCAGTAGAACTCTCATGTGGAGTCCATGTTATTGGGTTAATTTTTTCTCGAACGCTTGTAACTAAAAGGGTATTGCAGTGGCCTTTGCCCATCTCAAGAGAGAACACGCTTCTCAGGAATTAAACATCAAAATATTGGCTTCAAAAGCTAATAATTTTAGGGGAGTAGCTTAATAAAAAAAATCTATCTGGTGTAATCCTCTATGGTTACTAATGCACAGCTTCAATTAAATTAAAAGCCACAATGCAATTACGGCTTACTCCCGGAGGAGATTGATCACGCTGGTTGTCATGAAGTTTTAGAGCTCCTCTGTTTTTTTCCGTTTGTTTGTTTAATTGCTGGACAAAAAGCATTGTATTCTCTTATTGAGGCTCCTTCCACTTCCTCCCTCTCTCTCTCCCCTCTCTCTCTCACTCTATCCCTCTCTCTCTCACTCTCTCCCACTCTCCCCACTCTCTCTCTCCTTATTTTAGTCCCTTGGTGAGTGTTTTCTAGCTGGTGCTGGTCAGTGCCACATTAAAAGCGAGCGGGCCTGTCTCTGCGTGTGTGTGCCAGCGCAGCTTCGGGCCCGTGTGGCCAGTGGCCGGGCCGGAGACTGGGAGCCTCTCTGGCCGCTGCGCCGAGTCCACCTCTGCATCACCGGGGAGAACTACGTATCTGCAGCTGACCGCTCTGATCTCCTCTCATCACCAGCACCTTCCAGCAGCCACCACAAAACCACACGTCAACACACGTCTCAGCTCCGGCATCAGTAAATAGAAATAGACACACACACACACACACACACACACACACACACACACACAAACAGAGGGTTGCACATAACACACCCAATACATTCTTGGCGCTGTTCTGGAAGTGGTCTCCATAACCACACACATGTATACAATCTCACACACTTCAATTCTCCAACCCACAACACTGCATACACAACATGTACAAACACAAGCTCACTCACTCCCACACACTGCACGCACACACACTGAACACAAACTCCTGGCTACAAACATAATCTTACTGACTCTCTCTCACACACACACACACACACACACACACACACACACACACACACACACACACACACACTTGTGGTTGAGCTCCTCTTTCCCATGCAGTTGCCCTCTCTAACAGCTTGAATCATCAGGCCCAGTGTGGTTGGCGTTGGCAGATGGGGGGGGGGGGCTCCTCTGTTTAGTGAAGTGCGAAGTTGCCATGTAAGCCCTGTTAAATCCAATACTGTTCACATCCGCCGGGGGGGGGAAATAGCGTGCGGTCAGAGAGAGGAGAGAGGTCCGAGTAAGACGCCCCCCAACACACACACACAGCCAGAGACACCAGGATCTGATCCAACAACGGCTCTCTGTGTCTTGATGCTGGCCACAGACGACTGTGAGCTTTGTGGCAACTGTGCTTTTTCCCGGAAGGGCCGACTGCGGTGAGGGGAGTTTGTGCCTGACAGCAGGATGACTTCATTGGAGACGGCGATTAGAGGCGATGGGTGG
>NC_063193.1:25111594-25114094 GCF_017589495.1 Alosa alosa
CAAGTTATTGAAGTGCATGACTATTTTCTCCACAGATGTGTTTAAATAAGTGTGTGTGTGTGTGCGTACTGTATGTGTGTGTGAGTTCACATGTACACATATCCATCCACAATCATCCCTTTGTCCTATCCAGAAGGGGCTAAATTGGTGTCAGCAGGGTGGTGAGATGTTAGCATAAACTGTGGGAAGATAAACCACCGCCGGAAGTTTCCGCCAGGAGAGCGGGAGCCGCGAACCGATTGCCAGGAGCGACCACGTCACCTGGATTAACCTTACCCACAATGCACCACTTAAACGGGCCTTTATTAAACGTGGCTCTCATTAAAACGAGGGCAGGGGCGAAACGACAGGTCACTTTCTTACTTGAACCTCCAGAACACTGGGAGATTTCTCCAGCTCATGTGACATTTGCACCCCCCCAACCCCTGCTCAAATGAAGATGTATTGCAGACTTCAGCAAGTGGCGGCGAGGATATTTGTCTCGCTCTCCTCGTTCTCCCTGCCGAATCGGGCGACAGTCAAGCCTTATTAATATCCAGTGCTTCCACACCCAATCCTCATCCGATGAGTTAATCCATAATTTTAGCCCCTAATGAAGTGCTCCGAGAGCGGGCGGAGGAGACTGACAAACGGCTCCACGGCAGGAAACTTTACACCGAGGATGCCGAGACGCAGCTTATGCTGTCCAGAGTCCAGAGCTCCTGCTCCACACAGCCATCAATACCACAGCAAAGAGTCAGACGAATGACCAGCGGTCAGAGACAAAAAGGCGGAAGGGGAGAGTGACCACGCACAGAGACACAGGGAGACAGAGAGAGAGAAGATTCGTTTAGGCCAAAAAAATTAGGCCAGGTTTCCGGCCACAAAGGTGAGACAGCGGAAAGCCGTCAGAATTTAGGAATTCTGGGAATGACAGCAGAGAGTCCAGCAGGAGCCCCGTTAATATTTATGGCAGGTAGACCGAGAGACTAGGATGCGATATTAATGTACGCATTCAGCCTTTTAGCACCACTTTTTTAATGCCTCGAAATCTATGTGACATTTGGCAACTTAAGTGCCTGAACGTAACCATCCATAAAAATACCGGAAGCTATAAAGCTTTAGGTGTCAGCTTTTTAGAAAGCGGAGGAGGTTTGGGAGGTGCACAAGAGAGTGACCTCTTTGATTCACCTCAAATGAAAACATGAATGATGACAAGTTTAAAAAGAACTCCATACCATGCCATCATATGCGTACACACACACACAACTGACACACACACGCACATGCACATACGCACGCACGCACGCACGGCGGGAGCTCTTTTCCCCTCCCATCAGCACTTAGTGCTGGTCCCTGATGTGTTCCTGAAGAGCTGGTAATGAGCTCTCAGTCAGGCTTTCCCTCATCACGCAGCCCATTAACACGGGCCCAGAAACACACACAGGTGAGCTGGGTTAAGCACCCTACTCACACTCATCATACAGCGAGTGTGTGAGAGTGATGCTATGTGTGTGTGTGTGTGTCAGTGGGGAGAGACTGATCATATATTTGTTTCTGTTCTTGATTCTGTGCTGACATACTGTATTTGCGTGTGTATAATGGTCTGGGCGTGTGTGTGTGTGTGTGTGTGTGTGTGTGTGTGTGTGTGTGTGTGTGTGTGTGTCATACAGTCTGAACCGATACCATTATTTACTTAAACCAGGCTGAATTATACATAAAAACACACAGTGTCAAAACATTTTCATCTGAAGAGGATTTATGAAGTGAATAGGGTCAGCAATGCCCAATCACCAAAATATCACCCTCTCTAATATAAATACAGAAAAATCCCACACGCAATGGTAAACTGAAGGGTAGTGTACTCGCTTAACTGAGGTCAGCAACAAGACGACTTCAAATAAACTGATCTTGTGTTTGTTCCCACATTACGGTGCAATCATAAGGGTCAGCTAGGCTGAAACACTGACATTGAGCTTCCCTTTGACGTGGCCAAGCCCAGCTTCACAGTAGCACAGGTATTGCCCTTGCCTTGCTTGGAGGGGATTGCACATCACACTGTTTGCCAACACCACACACTAAGTAGAAATGAAAGAGAAAGCTTTTCAGCTCCCACACGATCCTCTTCTGCACCCCTCCGAGAGGAGAGATGAGGAAAGATGAGAAAAGTGTGAGTGAGTGTGTGTGTGTGTGTGTGTGTGTGTGTGTGTGTTTCTGTCTGTGAAAAAGTGCATGGTGTGTGTGTGTGTGTGTGTGTGTTGTGTGTGTGGGGGCATTTTTTTCCTACGGCACAAATCCAAATGTCTGGTCTTGGCGGAAGGACAACATGGAATCTACATGGACCAGATGTGTCTGAGGGAGCTTGTCAGGAGACGGAGGAGGGGAGGAAAGAGGGATAGAGAGATAGAGGAGGACGAGTGGAGAGGGGGAAAGAGGGATAGAGGAGGACGAGTGGAGAGGTGGGTGAAGGGTTGGGTGGTTTACGGGGGTTGGATGAGTTTACTGACTGAGGCAGACAGAT
>NC_063193.1:25124094-25131594 GCF_017589495.1 Alosa alosa
CAGCATGCAGGGCTTCTATTGGGTGTTTGTCCCATGTAGAGTAGTCATGCTTAATAAGTGGACCCCATATTTCACTTCCATAAAGTGCAATTGGCAAAATGACTGTCAAATATTTTGGACTAGATTTTAATTGGTATATCTAGTTGATGAAAATTTCTGTTTTCTGTCGTGCTTTTTCTTTTAGTGCATTCACTGCAAGACCAAAGTTTCCAGAGGCGTTCATTTTTAAGCCAAGGTAGTTATAAGAAGTAACATTCTCTAGGGCGGTGTTACCTAGAGTAAAAAGGTGTCTGGTTCCCTGAGGTCTGGGATGCTTCTGGAAGATCATAACTTTAGATTTATCCAAATTGACTGTCAGGGCCCAGTTCTGACAGTACTGCTCTAGCAGGTCCAGGTGCTGCTGTAGGCCCTGTTCAGTGGCCGACAGCAGCACCAGGTCATCCGCAAAGAGCAGAGATTTGACTTCCGTGTCCAACAGGGTGAGCGCAGGTGTTGCAGATTGTTCCAGTAACACCGCTAACTCATTTATATAGATATTGAACAAGGTTGGACTCAAGCTGCAACCCTGTCTCACCCCACGCCCTTGAGTGAAGTTTTCAGTTCTTTTGTTGCCAATTTTTACGCCACACTTATTGCCAAAAATAAATTGATTTGATGATGTTATACATTTTACCCCCTATACCACTTTGTAGGATTTTGAAGTACAATCCTTCATGCCAGATTGAATCGAAAGCTTTTTTAAAATCAATAAAACACGCAAATATTTTCCCCTTACTTTTTTGGTGAACATTTTGGTTTATCAGGGTATGGAGGGTGTAAATATGATCTGTAGTGCGGCAATTTGGTAAGAAGCCAATTTGATTTTTACTCAAGACATTGTGTTCAATAAGGAAGGCCTGTAAACGGGCGTCGAGGATAGAGCAGAATACCTTCCCCAGGTTACTGCTCACACAGATGCCTCGGTAGTTATGTATTGTTACATAATAATATGTATTATGTATTGTTACATAATAATACTCTTATATAAGCCCCCTGTTCCAGACATCAGGGAAGCAACCAGCTTGAAAAACAAGATTGAATAACTTGAGGAGAGCCATTTGTAGAATGGGTGGGCTGAATTTCAACATTTCTGTCCGGATACTATCAGGACCACAAGCTTTTTCAGGCTTGAGCTTTTTAAAAATTAGTATGAGTTCATCACTTGAGATGCTGTGATCAAGTGGATTTTGGTGAACACAAATGGCCTCTTCAAGCTTTTGAAGGTTTAATTTGATTTGTTTTTGTTCTTTAGTGATGTCATCTGGCATAGGTTTGTACAGGTTTTGGTAAAATGTTTCCCAGGTGTCTGGATTTTGAATTGCCAATTCTTTTGGTGGGGAATTGTTTAAATGATTCCAACTCTCTCAGAAAGTGTTGGTTTGGAGAGAGCCCTTGATTTCTTGTAGCGTTTTGTTGTAGTATTGTTGTTTTTTCTTTTTAATTGTTAATTTGTAATCTTTTAGGGCTTCAGAATCATTTTATTATTCTGGTATTTTTTTGGTCATGGTGTTTTTTGTTTGATAATTGCCTGAGATTTTTCCGTTTCTCTATACATTCATGGTCAAACCATTTTTCTTTTGATGGTTTTCTTTTCTTACAGTTTTTCAGCAGGTTTGCCATTTTGGCGGCTCTGTTATATATATTGGAGATTTCCTCCACTGCCAGGTTGACATCACTATTGGGTCTGAATTGTTTTAAAAGGAACATGTTGATATTGTAAGTAATTTCAACCAAATTGATTGCTTTATGAAATTCAGTCACAGTGTCAGATTTCCATTTATATTTCTGATTTAATTGTATTAACTTGGAGGGGATTTGTATAGATGTTTTGTCGTTCTTGCTTTTCAAGAATGTGGTTATCTGGCAGTGATCTGAAAAGGGAGACTGTGGTCTTCCAGTGAATGCACTTATGGAGGATGGGTCCATGTCAGTAATGGCATAGTCGACTACACTAGTCCCAAGAGCTGAGCAATATGTGAACCTTACTAAAGAGTCCCCTCTGATCCTACCATTAAGCATGTACAGGCCTAAGGAGCGACAGAGGTGCACTAACTCTTTACCATTTTTGTTTATGGTCTTGTCAGGATTATTCCTGGTCATTGTGATGGGGGTGAGGGTGGCCGATAGATTACTGAATATGTGATTGTTTCCTGCTTGGTCTATACAGTCTGGCTGTGTGCCTGTACGGGCATTGAAGTCCCCACACAGAAGCACATTTCCCTGGGCCTGGAAGCTGTTAATTTCTGTATGGAGCCTGTTAAAGAATTCCTCATCATAATATGGTGAATCATGAGGTGGTGCAAAGGCTGCACAGATGAATACATCATTGTCACAGTTAAATGTGCCTTTTTTGAGTTTCAGCCATGCATGTGTTATACCCTTTTTTACTAGTTTCAATTTAGTTGCAAGTTTTTCTTTGTACCAGATTATAATTCCACCAGATTTTCTTCCATGTTTGATGTGGTCGTGTTTAATAGAAGGCAGCAGGATTTCTGTATAGCCTTTTGGGCAGTATGTGTCAGTGTCTGTGTTACACCAAGTCTCAATTAAAACAACAATATCTAGATTATTTAACTTATTTACAAAGTCAACATTTCTGCTTTTCGTTCCAAATGCTGAAGAATGTAGTCCTTGAATGTTCCATGAGCTAATTGTGAGTGATTTCATGTATCTTATATTTAAGTATCATTAAATGGAGTGAAGAACAGTGACATATTTTTGTAGAAAGATCAAAATACATTTCAATTCCAGTTTTGACAGTGAACATATATGAACTTTTTTTTTTTTTTTTTTTTTTTTAACCTATTAAAAGTACAGAAGTTGCAGGAGTTGTCGCACCTGGCCAAGGTCTGATGGTTGCTGGAGCTTAATACCTTGGGTGACTTCAGCATAGGTGGGTTGGTGGTGCATGGGAGGGCGCTGGGTTTCCTCCTGGGTTGCACTCCTTTCCTGTGCTCTTAGAGGTGGGTGGGGGGCAGTGCAGCAGCGGGGAGTTTTTACCTCTCCGTGGGTTTCTGGTGGGTCCATGGGTCTGGCGAGCTGGGATTCTGCCGGGCTGCAGTGTTCCTCTGTCTTTGAGGGTGTGGTGAGGCTGCTCGGGGAATCTCTGCTCATGAGCTGAGGTTGGGGCTCTACAGAGGGTGGTGTCCTTTAAAACTTTTACAAAATACCTGACTCCTTCCTGATTCAGGTGCACATGGTCTGAAAGGTGTCTATATGTCAGGTTGGGATAGTGAGCCACTTTGATGTTGAGGGAAGAGCAGTAGTCAGCTATCTCTTGGTTAATGTGATGGATTGTTGTCCAGGGGAAATCTGTGCGCGTGGAAGAGTAGAAAGGATGATGTTGGCCTCAGGGAAAGCTTTTAGTCCTTATTCTACTTAATCTCTCTTCAGCAGCTCTAGCACCCCATTCCTTTGAGTGGAGGTCATTGGTGCGGTGTGGATCAGTAAGTTGTCCTGAGCTTCCATATCGAATTGCTCAATGTGTTGCAGTGCTGTTATGGTGGTAGGGCACCATAGTTTAGCAGTCCTGTGGGTTGGGAACATCCGCTTTTGATGCAGGTGTTTTCCATTGGAGTCCATGAGCATGACTGTTTTTTGTGGGGAAGTCTTTGTAGTTTGTGGTGTGGGCAGCAGGTTGTTACTCTTAGCTGGTTGTGGTGTTTTAGTGGGTGCTGCGGCATTCCTCTTGGGGGGATTTGATGTCAGCTGTGATGTAGAGGGCATGGTGGTGTTTCTCTCAGCAGGTTGGTGTGGAGGTGGGGCGTGCTGTGGATGGAGTTGAATAGGGGGGTTTCCACTGGTGATGGTGCTCTCTTGATGCGGCTGTTCTGTTGTTGGCCCTTTTTCTGTTGATGTCATATGTGAAAGCTGTTCTTGTATGTGTTTAATTTCTTTTTCTGTCAAGTCTTTTCTTGTTTCAAAGAGCTTATATTCTAGTGCCTGATTCCTCTTGTGAAGTTCACTGATACTGCTTTTCAGGTGGTCGATGGTAACTTTAGTTTCCTCTCTGTATTGTCTGAACTGTCTCTCTAGTCTCTCAATGCCGTCCCTCTCAGAAAGGTTGTTCCCTGATCTCTGTCATTTCGGACTCTAATGGGACATGCAGTCCTCAATGCGCTGCACAGATATAGGGGTCCTTGGGGTCCGTGGAGTGTGCACGGCTGGATTTGAGTGAGGGGATGGTGGAACAGGGGCCGGTGCTTTAGTGCTCCTCTCTGTTGTTTGTGGGGGAAGACCGTTTTTTTTCTTTTTCTGCTAAGTTTTTTAATCTCTCAAAGTCCAGCTCAAATCTGTTTAGGCTGGACTCAGGTCCTTGGATCATGACTGTCCCACTGTGATAGAGGTTGATATTAAACTTGGGTGTGTTGTCAAGTAGAGCTGTCTCATTACTTTATTCCCTGACATTTTTAAGTCTTTGTAGGTCTTTCTTAGGGCTGAGTGCCAGGCTTCCGGGTTTTCTGTATAGAAGAGGAGATCTGATTTCACTCTCTTGTTGTTCAAATGTGTAAAGTCTGCCCTGAGTGTCTCTGGACATTGTTTTAGTAGCTGTGCTCTGAGCTTTTTCTTTTGCGTCTCAGTTGTTACATTTGTGGGGTAGCTCATTTGCATATCCAGGTTCCGCTGGCATTCATTGGTTACTCCAGTGGGGTTCATTTGCATATCAACTGCCGTTGGTGTCTCTGAACATTCTAAAGCTGTTATGGCTGCTTCCATGGCTATTATTATTATTCCAAGGTCACTGGTCAGTGTCTAAGTTTTAAAACAAGTCCTACCCTGATTTGGTATATTTTTGGTGTTTTGTTAGTCCAGGAGTATCCAGGATCCACAGGGCCTTCAGGTGGTTTTGGCAGTTTAGTTTCTTTGCTGGTTTTGCTGTTATATTGTCTCCTTGGTTTTCCCTTTTCTCTTATGCTCCAGGTAGCTGCTAGTGCTGGGCTAGAAAAGTTAGCATGACAGTTTTCCTCAGCAAGTAAAAATAAAAAATAAGGCAGGTCCTCCTCTGTTACTCCCTGTAGTATATCCCAGTTGTTTCCTGAAGTGTTCACACATGTGTGGATGTCTTTGGTGTCATTGTTGATCACTCCAAATGAATGAAACGATTTGATTTATTAAGAGCTCATATTTTTTTGCCCTGTCCCCGGCTGGAGTCGTCCCCGGAAAAGTCCCCGGTTTTCACTGTGACTGACAGACCCGAAATTGGAAGTACTAAAATTATTGGAAGGATAAAAGAAAGGAAGAAAACACTGGCAAACATACAGTTACGCACCCTTCATGCATAGGCTCAAGCCAGTCAAAGCAAGCGCTCAGCTCAGACCTCAGAGATGTTCTAGAATGCACATATTTCTGGTAGGCTATTTCGATTGGTGGAATAGCAGCTCGGTAGAATCTTTGAAATGAAACCACTGCCTTGATGCAGCGGGGGACTTGTTAAACTATTCATCACGACCATGCCAGCTGCTCAACTCCAGGTTACGTGAAGGGTTGGAATCTAAGCTTTCCAATGATATTAGCGCCAAGTTGCTGTGATAAATGGTTCGCGAGAAAATTAACAATAAACTTATGAAATGTAACAACTCTAGCATTGGTACAACAAGCGGTTCCTGAGTAGTCCGGTTTTGAAATTGCAACAAATTTCTACATGGTCTCCAACTTTGGGCCAAAATTATAATGTAGGCCTATTGTCATGTAAACTATCTATGTCAGTACAAACATTTTTGTAAATGGCTTAGCCAGAGTAGGCCTATCCCACAATAATGGTTCTCATATTGCCAGATTCCAGACAATCACCTACAAATATGAATATAGCCTATATTTCTACTGGCATGCTTCCTATTGACATTAAGACAAAAATATAAAGAAAAAAATCATGAGACGTGTTATTTTTTCTTGATATAAGACTGACATAACACAAAGGCCCTATTACTGTACATAAGACACATATTATCACATCATACATTCTCAGATATGGGTATAGCACAAACTGTCCTGAAAAAAGGAAGATATGCCTGGGCATTACAACTAGCTAGATTAACTATTTGAACAACACAGGTGACCACTAGGACTAGGATAGAATTTCATGGAGTGCTGAAATGTAGCCAATATTATTTTGGACCATTTCTGAACTGTGAAACTGTGAAGAAAATATGCTTTGTGGTTGGGCAATATCATAACTTATTGCAATATTATAACTATTCCACCTGTGTGTGCATGGTTAAAATTCGGAAGTGCAAGTTTAGGCTACAGCACAAATATTTCCATCCATAGATAAGAATAATGAATCTAACCTCTGAATTTCTTTTCAAAGTGCACCAGATTGATGCATTTAAACGTTAAAATATACCAAATTTTCTTACGGGGGAGCCGAACCCCCCTAGGGGGGCTTGTGGACTAGTGCAACTCAAGTCTAGTGACGTCCCTGGGAACCAGTTTTAAGTTTACAAAGATTATAACATTACACGTTTTACGCTTCTCAACTGAAAATGTCCCCGGATTTTGTCTCAGAAATCTGGTCACCTTACTCTAACTGCTCTCTCTATTTCTCTCTCTCCCTCTCTTGTTCTGAGGCAGCAAGACAGCAGCTCTTTTTCAGAGACTGCTCAGCCATACGTCAGATGAATGCTCCTCTCACCAGTCACCTTGCGCGCTCAATAAGCGTTCATTTTTTGCGACGCGACGTGCTGTTGTTCCGCCATCACAAACTCCCGGCAGCCTGGAGAAGTGGTTAGCATCTGCTCGGCCGCGCCGCAGGAAGAGAGCTGTGAAACCTAAACCATGTGGAGGCCCCGCATTAAAGTGCACCCTCACTGAGCGCTGGCTCCAGGCGCCGTCACATCGCCCAGCAGCACTATTGGAGATATAATGCTGAGAGCAGAGAGAGCCCTGATGAATCAGATCCTTATTAATTCTTCCTTAATCCAATACTCCAACCCTCATCCATCATTTCCTTCTCTCTCTCTCTGCTTCTTTTCATTCTGTTGAAGTCAAAGCGAGTGATTTATGAAACGAAGGGCGGTCCGACTCGCATTCGAAACACTGTCTTTGTTTGTTGTGCACGTAATACAGCATGCAGACATTCCTGTTTTGTGGATGATGTTTCATGTGAAGGCAGGCGTGCCGGGCCCACGGCAGACTTCTCTATGTGAGAGCACACACACACACACACACACACACACACACACACACACACACACACACACACACAGAGGGCATGGGGCAATCTGATCTATACACATCCATTTTGACTGCAGGAAACAGCAAGTCACAGGGTGGGAGAGAGAGAGAGAGGGGGTGAAGACAGCAAGATAGAAAAAGAGAACAGAAGAGCAGAACCGCTAAAGCAGCACTTTCATCCACAACAATACTTGTGATAGTATTACACGCGCATCGGTACAGTACATTGACCAGCTAAACGATTTAACCAATCATGTGCTCTGCTATTGGATTTGTGCTGTTTAACTG
>NC_063193.1:25134094-25149094 GCF_017589495.1 Alosa alosa
AAGCACTTGGACATATTTTGTATTAAAATATGTATATTTATGCATGTGTGGCAATGAAAGTTTTATAAAGGTCACAGCAAGAAAACACTCCATTAGATCAATAGCCCGCTAAAATAACTTTGAAATGTGGGATTGAGTCAGTAGGTGACATAAGTATAAGTATATATATATATATATATACTCTTTTGATCTCGTTTGACATATTTAACATGTGCAGTTGCTGAGAGGAGTAGAAATGAGAGTGAGTTACTCCCACCGGAGATGAATGCATCAAACACAAACACACACACACACACACACACACACACACTCTCTCTTATGCATAGAACACTTTTTATGCATAGAACACCTTTTCAGTGTTGTACATGTTTCACTATTAGCCCTGAAAGCCCTGGGCTTTCATCTGTAAATGTCCCTCCCCTGAGTGTATTGTGCGCGTGCCTGTGAGTATGCATTCTAGTGCGTCTTTGTGTGTGTGTGTGTGTGTGTCTGTGTGTGTGTGTGTGTGTGTACAAAGAGAACAAACAAACAGATTTGTACTGTATATAAGTGACATAGCGGTGTGCACATTTATGCACAAAACCATATAACATGTAATAATACTTGCATGCATGTGTATGAGTGTGTGTACATGTGTGTGTGTGAGGGAGAGAGAGAAAGAGAGCGCATATTGAGGTGCCTTGCCTCTGAACTGGCCAGGCAAGCGTGTGTTTGAGCCAGGGCTCCAGGATGCCCCAGTGACCACCTCTGCACTGACTCACTCAATTATTCATGGCAGCACAAGGCTGCACGGTTTGCCAAGACAAGATGAGAAGAAACCTGGTCCCCGCCTAAGCCCCCACCCTGTGCCCTGTGTCCTGCCTTGTGTCCTGTGCCCTGCCTTGTGGCCTGTCTTGTGCCCTGTCCTGTGCCCTGTGTCTTGTGTCCTGTGCCCTGTCTTCTGTCCTGTCCTGTCTTGTGTCCTGTGCCCTATGTCCTGTCCTGTGTCCTGTCTTGTGTCCTGTCCTGTGCCCTGTGTCTTGTGTCCTGTGCCCCGTCTTCTGTCCTGTCCTGTGTCCTGTCTTGTAACCTGTCTTGTATCCTGTCCTGTGTCCTGTCCTGTCCTGTCTTATGTCCTGTCTTGTGTCCTGTCTTGTGTCCTGTCATGTGTTCTGTGTCCTGTGCCCTGTCCTTACAGGTGACTCACATCCAGCTACACATCAGATTCCTTGTTGTCTTTGCCTTCCATCTTATCATGCTGCAGACCTGACTCTGGAGCTCTGACACCTCCAAGACACAAATGCTTTTGTATGTGTGTGTGTGTGTGTGTGTGTGTGTGTGTGTGTGTGTGTGTGTGTGTGTGAGAGAGAGTGGTGTGTGTGTGTGTGTGTGTGTGTATGGGTCTGTGTATGTGTGTGTGTGTATGGGTGTGTGAGTGTGTGTGTGTGTGGGGGGTCTGTGTGTGTGTGTGGGGGTCTGTGTGTGTGTGTGCAGTATGTGTGTGTTTGTGTGTGTGTGTGTATGGGTGTGTGTGCGTGTGGGTCTGTGCGTGTGTGTGTGTGTTAGTGTATGGGTCTGTGTGTGTGTGTGTGTGTGTGTGTGTAACAGAAGATCTCATTGGAGTCCTGCGCACACACACACACAGAGTAAATGAGATGGAACCCATGGCTTATTATTTTCCTCTGAAAACCAAAACATTAAAGTGCAAAATGTTAATCATATTTGACTGGATGGATTTGAACTGGATTTTTGTGGACAAACAGTCTTCACTGCCTCTTGCTCCAGGTGGTCTAAACCGGCTAGACCAGCATTTTACTCAAAGTGCAGCTCTCTAATTGCCATGGCTATGTAAATCACCTCCACAATTACACTTTGAACTGTATGAATAAACAATACAAAAATCATCACTCCAACCAAACTGTCTAAACACACACACACACACACACACACAAATAAACACGTACACAAATAAACACACACACACACAAATCAGAGAAGTTGATCATTTTACCCAATCAGGCGCCCTGAACTGTGATGTGTATTTCACTTATGCAGGGAGTTCAGTCTGTTGCCAAGGCCTAATGAGGGTCAGTTCTGCCTGTCTGTCTGTCTGCCTGCCTGCCTGTCTGTCTGTCTGTCTGTCTGTCTCCCATCCCTGAATATGCAAAGCTCGCTGATCACCAGGCAGCCGCTTCCCCTGCAGCTCTGCTCTCCGGAAGACAGGGAATATTGAAGTCAGGCTGGCAGCAGAATGAATAACAGTGAAGGAGGAGGGTGTATGGTGGAGGAGGGTGTATGGTGGAGGGGGGTGTATGGTGGAGGAGGGTGTATGGTGGAGGGGGGTGGGGGCTGGGGTCCAAGTGGGAAGCGCTAAACAAGTCAAATCCATCACGCTTGGAAAACACGTCCGTGTTTGTTTTCACACTTGTGATGAATTATAATCAACCTGTTTTATGCTTCTATGGCTCTTTTTTTTCAGAGAGGTCGGGCTTTTTAAAGGCCTCTCCCAATTACTCATATTCAATTACGCAAGCCAGAGCCCAGCACATCAGTTTTGCAGGAGCTGATGTTTTTGGCACGCTGTGTGTGTGTGTGTGTGTGTATATGTATTTACATATGTGCACTGAGTGGAAACGTCCAGGTGGATGACTGTGTGTGTGACAGTTTATGTGAGAAGAAACAAACACACACCATGACCACTAAAAAAGAACGGAGAAGAAAAAGAAAGAAAAACACAGCTGCTCTTGGGCTCAGCCGCCTGCCACCTCTCCACGTCAGTCACACACACACACACACACACACACACACACACACACACACACACACATCAGTCACACACACACACACACCAGGAGTCCACCTCTCCACGTCAGTCACACACACACACCAGGAGTCCACCTCTCCACGTCAGTCACACACACACACCAGGAGTCCACCTCCACGCCAGCTCACACACGCATTAGAGTCCACCTCTCCACGTCAGTCACACACACACACACACACACACACGTGTAATGCACACACACACACACACAGACACACAGACGCCAACACGCCACGACGCATGCCACACACACAAATGCACACACACACACACACACACAAATGCACACACACACACACACACACAGGACGCACACACATGACGCACACACACACACACACACACACACACACACACACACACACGCGCACACACACACAATACGCCACACACACACACGCGCTATCACACGCCACGCGACGCATTTACTTTCTTTCATATCATATTATGAAAATGCAAATAGCTAAACCAGAAAAGAAATTGTCCCAGTGAAACTGTGTCCTCATGGACTCTGGGATATGTAGGCAGCAGTAGCTGCTGAATGTCAGTGCTGCATCCTAATGGCCTACTGCTACATGTCACACTGTTCCGTACTGAGACACAAGATGATAATTATCTTTATCACATGTCGATAGGATAGACTACATCAAACTCTGTTTCAAAATGCATACCATTCATTTAGGATATACTGTATGTCACTGCTCAGCTGATGTGGTGGAGCAAGGGTTAGTGTCTGCTAAAAAAACATCACTTTTTTTCTAAATGCTCGCTCTCTCTCTCTCAATTTCCATGGCGCTCTGATAAGCAACACATGTCTAATAATATGAATCAACATTCTGTCATGAAAAATACGTGTTTAAAAACCATAAAATATAAATTAAAAGGGCTACTCTTTGAACCATAGAAAATATGTGAAATGAATACAGTTTTAAAATGTATTCTTTTTGCCAGACTGGAGTTCTACACACCTCATCAACACCCAATAGGCCATTCAAACTCAGCACATAACATCTGTAAAGTCCAGCCCCCTGCTCCCAACATTAAAAATAACAAATTAATCACTAGAGCATAAAACATTTCTGATGGAAACTTAACTGCTCTAAATTATCCCAGCACTGTGCCCAACCAGGTGAGATCTGGGTGTTGCACAATAAAGCACTGCAACGCTGTGTCTGTGTGTGTGTGTGTGTGTGTGTGTGTGTGTGAGTGAGTGAGTATGTCCGCAGCAGTGTGTGAATGTGAGAGCATGACAGGGTTATTAGCCTGACCCCCAACCTGACCATTAGCATTAATGTGAGCGCGCCGCCTGGCTGAACCTGAAAATGACGAGGTGTGAGGAGCGGTGACACAGTCGTCAGAACATTCTTTACTTTTCTCTCTTTTCCTCTCTTCACTCTCTTTTGGGTGAGCTTTTTTTATTATTTTTAATGAAGCACAGGTGCTTTGGCAGCTCCGAACTTGGACTACAACACTGATTCACTAAACTAGAAAAGTCTGTTGAACCCCTACATACACCATCAGAGCTCACATCATTCTCTCTCTATCTCTGTGTCTCTCTCTCTCTCTCTCTCTCACACACACACACACACACACACACACACACAATGGCTTGCTTTGTTATTCACTCTTTTTACGTCTTGAAACATTTGGTGAGATTTAACAGCAAATGTATAAATTCAATAACATGTAAATTCCAGGCTTTATTTATTATTGAATCTAATTTAAACAATCATTAAGTTGGACTACAACACTTTTTTGGAATACAGTAATTAAGTATATTTTGTTTTATTTACATTTTAATATTTCCATTTTAAATAACTACATATATTTCAACCTGTCCTGGTATCACTAGTCACTTTTCGGCAATTAACGTTAAAAATGAAAAACAATCAGTATATTTAATGATTGTCGATTGTAATGATTCATCGTTTCAGATGCACAATACACTTTTTATATTTGAGTTAAGCAGATGGAGTTACTTGCATTTTGTAATATTTTCAATTATTAGGGTAATATTGTATATTGTACAATGAAACAAAGAGATTTATGTATTGTATTTTATATCAATAGCCAATATATTTAATATAGTACTGAATTACACTATATTGAATTCTATTTTGTTCAATGAACACACAAGCATACAGCAGTTACATTTGACATTTCTTATAGTACATAAAATAAATAAATTGGTGAGAGTGGTATATAAAAAAATATATTACGGATGTGGCCATCCAAGTCCTAAATCTTTCAATTTTTCTTTCGCATTAGAATATCCTTATAGGACAATAAAGACTCTATACTATATACTCTATACTATACTATACTATACTATACTCTATACTCTATACTATACTCTATACTCTATACTATACTCTATACTCTATACTATACTCTATACTATACTATACTATATACTATACTCTATTCTATACTCTATACTCAATCTTGGGCCACTATCAGGGAAAGTGTAAAATATGTTAAGAAAAACAAAGTGCTTATATTGTTCAATCTTGGGCCACTATCAGGCGCTGGGTACACATTCACACACACACACACACACACACACACACACACAGACACACACACCCCAGACACACAGTTGAAGATCAGACAACAAAAGGAACATCATATAGACTCCAGTCACACACCACTGAACAAGATGCCCACAGAGTCAAAGCTCACACAAAAGGAACACACACAAGACCACAAATAAATGTTCCCATCACACACACACACACACACCTCATACTTTTCTGAAAGCTTTTTAAAGGGTAGGCCAAGAAAAAGATTATTTTTTTCTGAGACTTGGCAGTAAAAGCCCGACTTGGCTGTGAATAAAATGATTATTCTAATCCTCCATTTCAAAGAGGCCATCGCTGGGCACTGGGTCGGCATCAGAGGGCACTAGGGGCACATTACTTTTCTTCTCCTAGGAGCACAGATAAGAAAACAGTACAAGGGAAATACAGGCATATTTTTGTTCATTTTGTTTTTCAAAATCTGCATGCAGCTATGCTAGAATACGATGGAGAGGAAAAATAACTTCTTCATTGTTTTTGGAGACATAGCTCTCAATACAAATTTCAATGCCTGAAATTGCACTGTGCCTATTTACAAGGGCATTGTTCCCACCTCTTCTGGGGCCTACCATCAAATGTTGGACCTCTATAGAAAGCTGAGAACCTCTAGTTTTCGTAGGAAACATAACTGTGTGATGTACTCACACAGAGTTACAGAGGCTAGAATATAGTTTTTTTTCTTTCTGCCGGATTACAAGCATCTCTGAACTGACCACATTTCAGCCCTCTGGGTCACTTGATATCCCTTAGAAACACAACTGAGCCCTAGCACCAGGTCTTGTAAGGCTGTGTGCAAAAGTAGATCAATATAGAATGAAAATATGAGTGCTCTAGACCATTATTTGCCAAGGTATGCTCATGCGTTTTGTAAAATGCCTATGGAATCCAAAATGCATACTGACACTCAAATGCTTACTGCACATGAACCCCTTTGTGTAGAAGCATAATCCTGGTCTCAAATGAAAGGTAACACTTTGAGGTTTCTTGTGGACTATTTAGATTGTATGTCAGGTGTTCTGATATAGACTGACTACACAAAATATGGAATAATTACAAAAAAGTATCTATTACTGCATTTACTTTGATGGTTCAATGAGTGTGTATAAGATAAACTATACATCTGTACAACTAATATTGGATAATACAACATGAAGATTCAATTTCTATGGATTCTTGTGAATATTTCAGTACCCAATATGTTGCATCTACTTATGGTGCTGCAGCTACACTGCAGCCAGAAGTCAGGGTAGCACCAAAAGCGTAGGCATTTTGGATCAAATTTAATTGAGACATAATAAAATTAATCTGAGAATGTAAAAGCACTATACAGATTGTACATGAAAAACGTTGTCCTTTTTGGATTCCCAAGAGCCAAAGCTTTGAAATGGTGTATAACATTACTATGCTACATAGCAATATGGTGCATACAATTGATTTAGAATGTTGGGGGGAGCCATGACCTGTGTGTGTGTGTGTGGGGGGTTATTAGAGAGGGAGAGAGAGAGAGAGAGAGAGAGAGAGAGAAAGAGAGAGGGAGGGAGAAAGAGAGAGAGAGAGAGAGAGAAAGGAGAGAGAGAGAGAGAGAGAGAGAGAGAGAGAGAGAGAAAGAGAAAGAGAGAGAGAGGGGGGGAGACAACACAGGACCAGGACCAGAGAGGATCTGCTAGTTAGGGGTTGTCTCTCTATGGCACCACTCACATCCACATAATGGAGTTTTGCGTGTCATGAAACGGTATTCTACAGAACATCACTCATGAACCTACCCAACTCCAGACACAATCAGCACTGCCAGCAAAGATGTCTAGGCCGCCAGGGGATCAATTCATGGGCTGCCTTGGCCATATTCATGACACTCACAACACCAACATGGCGTAAAAGCAACACAAGAGCAGCTGTTAATGTGAGTGTGAACTGTTTGTAAGCTCCTGGCAGGTGGTCATAATCACCTTCACACGGCATAGACATCCATGGAAGGAAGTAGAGCACAGAGCACATATGCTGAAGCACTACACCCACACATCCTCCCCCAGTGCTGAGCAGCATATGTAAGCCACCCCTCATCTCTCTCCCTTCCTTCCCCTGCTCATTTAGTGGCCATAGTGGTCATTTATCAACACACAGAACAAGAGCCAGGAGAGGCCCGGGTCAGAGGTCACCGCCATCGAGAAACGGATATCCCCTGAGCTCATTTACCCGGCCGGTTCACAGACATGACATAGCCACACACACAAACTCAACGCACACACAACAAACACACAGGGAACAAGCAGGAAAATATGACAGCATACACAAACACACTCATTCATTCATTCATGTAAACATGTAACCTCTGGTGACATCACCTACAGGGTCAACAAAGGTGTCGGCTTCCCTGACGAACCTCTACCTGGTATCCATGACAAAGCCTGACGAGCTCCCCGACATCACTCATCAATAAAAAAAACATTTATATCATGAACAAACAGACACACACACATGCAAACACTGAGAAATAAACACAAACGCAAAAACAAACAAAAACTAACCACCGAGACAAACACAGACAGAAACACACAAACACACAATATTCTCATTTCACCTGGACCCTTAGCAGATTTCAGCTGACAAATGATGTAGCGCTACTGCACCATTCACAAGCAGTAGCACAAGCACCTGATTAAAACTCATTTCACTGTGTTTGGGTGCTGTGATCAACTTCAGTCACAAGCCTATCTAAGGGCAGCAAAAAACAGCTTTTATCAACTATTCACTCAATCTCCATCTCCCTGACAGATTGCCAGCTTAATTTCCCGGTATGTCCATTGATGGCCATTGAATAAATGAAAGAAAAGTTAAGAAATATAAAGGATTTTTCCTAATAACTTTGTGTGTGTGTGTGTGTGTGTGTGTGTGTGTTGTGTGTGTGTGTGTGTGTGTGTGTGTGTGTGTGTGTGTGTGTGTGTTGTGTGTGTGTGTGTGTGTGTGTTTTGTGTGGTGGGTGTGCTTGTGTGGTGGGTGTGTGTGCTTGTGTGGTGGGTGTGTGTGCTTGTGTGGTGTGGGTGTGTGTGTGTGTTTGTGTGGTGTGCTAATGTGGTGTGTGTGGTGTGCTTATGTGGTGTGTGTGTGTGTGTGTGTGTGTGTGTGTGTGTGTGTGTGTGTGTGTGCTTATGTGGGGTGTGTGTGTGTGTGTGTGTGTGTGTGTGTTTGTGTGGTGTGCTTGTATGATGTGTGTGTGTGTGTGTGTGCGCGCGCGTGTGCGCGCGAGTGCGTGTGTGTATTTGTATTACTGTATGAAAATGAGAATGAGAGAGACTACTCAGATGAGTTGAAGGCTGATTTAAGGGAATACTTTTATAATTTGATGCAGAAGAGAGCCAAAGCAAACAGAAGAGAAAAAAAGAGTAGAAGTCTCTAGGAATGAAGAACTATGAAGTGTTGCCAAAACGTGAAAACATCCTCCATCACTGTTTATGGGTTATTTAGGGCCCTTTGATTTCCAACATGCGGAAATCACGGACTCAATAACGGAATTTATAATAATAATAACGAGAATTATCTTATAAACGAGGAATCACACAGAATTTGTGAATATTGTGTTGACATTTTAAATAAACGTTTTTTTTGACATTTTTTTTTAGTTTAAAACAGCAAGCGTATGAAGGTTTCTGCCTAAACTTTGGCCAAATGACAGTGTTAAGCATGCCAAGTAATCATATCTCAAATATTCACATTCACCATGTGAGTTTGCTGATCCTAGATGTTGAGAAAACAGCTTCTGATGAGCCAATAGTATTGAAAAAGTTATTAAACACTCAATTGACTATAAACGTATTAAACTTACAATAAGATCATAAATGAAGGCAAATGAGCTACTGTTTATGAGCGCATCTGACTCTCTAAACGAAAGCGCAACAGTGTATCAGCAACAGCAACAGCAGCACAGATGACACATCTGACCATGCTTCCTCCAATGGGATTTTAAAATTAAACATACGAGATCTGTGCATTAAGGCAGATTGGCTACTGTCCATGAACGCATCTGGCTGTCTTGAAACAAAATGGCCATTTAATTTAATTTATTTAACTGTTACTTTAGCCCAGGGAGTTGTGAATGTTTGACGACGCTGAATTTATCAGCAGTTTTTAAAGGTGGATACTGGTTAGGAATAAAAAAAAAAAACAACAAAAAAAACTCCTAAACAGAACAGAACAGATAAACGGAATAACAAATAAAATAAAATAGAACAGAATTTGAAGAACAGATTTCATGGGGCCCTATATTAAAAGCATAATTTGCCAGTACTGAAATCTTAGAGAGACACACACTACTGCAAATCCATCAATACCTGCAGACTGCATGGCATAATCAATTTCTGAAAGAGTGTGGACTTGAAGACTATTGTATACTTTAGCTGCTAATGTGGCCACTCCTATTAAAGCCTGAATCATCTATGAGTCCTTTTTTTAGCAAAGGTTAAAAAAGGGCACGAATCATTAGATTGTTGTAATGCAACTGAAGAACAATCTGCATTAGCGTTAACAATAAATCCCATTAAAAGACTTCAGTGCTTCAGGCAAACAAGGACCCAGCGAGATGAGACATGTTAATACAAAAGAAGGAGACCATCAAGAAGAAAAGGGAAATGTGTGGTTGTAATTATAGCCTCAGTGTTTGATCTATCTGTATGAGAAAGGCTAACCTTTAGCGTGAAGCTGCCCTGGCCTCATTAGCATGCTCATTAGCATACAAACAGCAGGGCGGTGGTGAACTGCTGCTCTCATAATATTCACCCCATCACACTTAGATGAGATCTTACAATGTGGTTCTTTTCCTATCTGGCCAAACATTAGAGTAGTAACCATTTAACAACAGCTTGGAATGAGTACGTCACAAATCTCATCATGAAACAGCAGACCTTTTCCAAAGTCTGAGCTGAGAGTTGTTTGTTGGATCGTCCAAACCCATGTAATAAGCCAAGGTGACAGGTGACCTACCCCTGTGAGGTGGATGACTCCTTGCGAGGTGACGGAGCAGCCCATGAAACCCACAAACTGCAGCTCAGGGCAGTGCTCAGCAAACGCCTTCACCGATTTATCGGTTACCTAGGGAGCAGGAAACAAAGATCAACATTGTGCACAGCATTGTGTACAGTAAGGACACATTCAGGTAGGAAGAGACTAGTGACCAGAGACCATGTAATGGCCATGACATTAAGCAATTACAGGCGAAATGAGGCACCTGTTGAGGCAACCAGAAAGAGCAAATCGCCAGCTATTTCTACACAGCTACAAAATAAAACAAATAAATAACACACCAAATCAAATCCTCTAGACTGATCAGAATACCAATGCAAAGAGACAGCTGCAGACTTCAGGTGTTCAGATCGGACACACACTCGTGAGGTTTATCCAGCCTCAAAGGGAAGTTCATACAAACTTCTGAAGTGAAACATTGAGCTTTGAGCCTGCTGTGAAATTCATGGCTGATTTGGCCAGCCGAGCCCACACTATAATTAAGCTAACCTCATCCAGCACGATAGAGATGTGACTATAAGAATGGAGAGAGAGGTTAAGGTGTCGGAGATGGCACATGAAAGATTGACAGGGAAGAGAATAAGAGATAAAAAAGGGAAAGACTGAGAGAAGCAACACAAAGACAGAGTGAGATTAGGGGTGAAACAGAGTAGGGGTAGAATGAAGAAAACAGGGGCAAAACATGCCCAGGAGGAGAGGAGGAGAGAGAGCAGGAGGACTGAGGAGAGGAGGAGAGAGAGGAGGAAGACTGAGGAGAGGAGGAGAGAGAGGAGGAAGACTGAGGAGAGGAGAGAGAGGAGAGGAGAGAGAGGAGGAAGACTGAGGAGAGGAGGAGGGAGAGGAGGAAGACTGAGAGTCTGAGGGTCAGTAGCTCCTGCCTTTGGTGCCTCGGAGCTGCTTCATGGAGTTCAATGCTCCCAGACTCTGGGTCTCCTGTACACGGTCAACAACCCAGTGCTCTCTCAGAGAAAAGAGAGACAGAGCCTGAGGGAGGCACAGGGAGAGAGAGCTAGAGAGAGAGAAACTGGAAACAGGAGGTATAGAGAGACAGAGAGAGAGAGAGAGAGAGAGAGAGGAGGAAAAAAAAAAAAAAAGTGACTGAGAAAATGATTGAGAAGCTTTAATCCTTCACCCTTCACAGCTCGCCAGCCCGTCTCAATTCGTTCAAACACGAGCAGAGAAATGCAAATACACCCCCATGGATTTATGATCAATAAACAGGGAAACATTTTCCCCGTGAGCCCTTCAGAACATCAATGTGTGTCCTCTACCCCCACTCCCCCTCCCCAACCCAATCAAGACTGTCAAATACTTTCAGTAAACACCAGTGTCCAACCATGCAGCAGAATAGGCCATGCTCTTTGTATTAGTGATGCCTTTGAGGGGGTGCAAAGTCTTTGGAAAACCTCTCTCAAAACACTTCATCAAACACAAAAAAAAAAAACTAACAATGAGATCAGTGACTGTGTGTGAGATTGAACTGAGATGCAAAACATTTTTTTTTTTTTTAAATCACAAAGACCAACAGACATCAAAGCACATGAATCATCTTTTTTCCCCTCAACACAGAGCTTTGTTTACTTTGTGCAGCAAACTGAACGCGTTTGCTAAGAGATGAACATGGACACACACGGAGTCTCTCTCTTCCTGCTTTACCAGCAGTGACGGGAGAGAGAAAGAGAGAAGGACAGAGAGAACACATTACTGCCTATTAGAATTTGCCACACTGAATGTACAGCATATTGTAATTTGTCAGGTCAGTCCCCTAATACTGTGACTCTTTCCTAGAGAGAGGTGTACAGAAAGCAGATAAAAGCAGGCTCTGATGTAATATGGCAGGAAAGTGCATCTAATATTCTTGTTTGCCCTTTCAAGCGAACACAACTGCCGCTCCGATGGTGGGTGTTTTTCATTGAAATAAAGAGGAGTTTCTGCCTGATGTCTGTGAGAGTGGCTGAGATGTAATTGGAAAGTAATGAGACCAGTGTGTGTGGAGAGGCCGCTGTCCCTCATAGGACCAGCACGTAAGGGTCTCTTGTATTTCCCTGGTCTCTCTTTACTCCTTGTTGCTCGGTTCTTTTCGACGCCTCTTTGTTTCTAGTCTCTCTCTCATACTCTCGGTACCCAGCCCTCAGCTCTCCCTTGACTACCAGGCTCGCGTCACGTCACAATAAATGAATCATATCCCCATACATCACCATAAAGCTCTCATCACACTCTCCGCTTTAATATGAAATATGCCCAAGCTGCTATTTTTATAGGCATGCTTCTGAAAAAAAAAAAAAAAAAAAAATTTTTGTACATTTAAGCACCACTATCAAACGAAGAAGAAAGACCTGGATTGTTGTCATTCATGTGTGGATAGGAGATGGGACCTTTAAACCTTTCATTTGTCCCATAAATAACACGAGCGCTGGTAATATCCTCCCTGGGCCCATCAGGCACCTGGCCCCATACACGGCGTGCCACAAACACACAGGCTGCTGACGCGGCACGGGAACACAGGCCTCGCAGACAGGCGTCCAGCCCAGCTGGAGAGGAGAGCCTGCTGGAGCTTAGGGCCTGAATGTGCTGGCTTTGGGCTTTCTGCCCATCGAGACTTTTCAGATTGAAGAGGGCGGCCTTGATCTGTCTAAGCCTCGGCTTCAGCTTTCTGAATCTGGGCTTACTCCTTACTGTACTTTACTCCAAGAGGACATCAAGCAGATTAACCAGAATTATCCGACATTTTCTATCCAGAATGTCATTAGATTGGAATAGATGAGCTGATTTTCATATGTTGAATCTGTAAATAAAAATGCCAACTGGGCCTGTAGATTTTACTTCTCAGATATTTATAATTTGACTCAATATCTGCAAGACTATAGATGCTTAAATGACTTTGGTTTTAACTCTTCACCTTAGGAGACAGGAAGGGATAGCGTGTGGATAGGTGGTCAGCTATCATACACTAAACACGTTAGCCTGCACCCCTCTAAGGGCCTAACTGCTTCAACTGACCCTAACACAATTTCTAAACTTCAAAATGAGCTCAACCTAAATGCATTATGACTGATCCGCAAAAAGTCAGCGGTGACATCGGTTAAAAGTTCAATGGAAATACACACAGCCCCCAGTCATGCAGAGGGGCAAAACGGTTCACAGGGAAACTCACAAAGCTGAGCGTGCGATCAAGGTTACAGTTATCTGTGAACCAGAGAGGACTGCGTATCTGATCAAACTGTCTACAAGAAGTTATCATCCATGTCCATTTAGAGAGACAAAGATGGACACAGCTCCAGCTCCATATAAGTGACAGAGTAAGAGACCAGAGAGGCCAGTCCCTGACCCTATCCAATAAAAACAGATATATACTAATCCAATACACGTGTCATAGGGTTCACTCAAACAAGCCATTCATTGGTTGTGTGCAGCGATTGGCCTTTTCCCCTTTACTGCCCTCTTCTCAGGCTGATATTACATTTCCCACCAAATTAGCCTACTGATGGCTTGGGCTTTGCCGTAGCTACGGCGGCCTAATTCAATGAGGGCAATATCAGGGAGGATCGATAAATATTAAACAGAGTGGACAGGATGCACGCACTCACGCTTAAGACTCACTAATATGTCTTGGCCTCTAGTGCAGACTTAAAAGACTTCTGTGCTGAATTACAAGGCTCTCTTTTGGCCGAAGATAGTGCTTCACTTCAAGGAATTAGTGCCTCTTTATTTCACTCCACCATTTATTTGAGGTTAAAGAGCTCCAAGCCACTTTTATCAGCCGAGAGTTACACATGGGCTCTCACACACAGGCATTCCTGTGAATATATAATCCAATATAATCTCTCTTACACACACACACACACACACACACACATACACACTGCTAATCAGTGGAGCGGAGAGGGCCAGAACATGCATCCAGAAGGATAGCGAGGCGAGGAGACGATGGGAAAAGGAAAGAAGAGATTAAGGGAATTCCACATGAAGAACAGTTTGGACGCTCTCAGACAACAATGAGGAAGCAGAGCAGCGCTCGACAGCTGGACTAATCTGACACAGTGTGACTAAAGGCAGACTTTACATGCCCAGCGCTGGGGTCCCTAGTCCTGATATGTGCGGCGGAGGAAAGTGTGCCAGTTATGGTCTTGTCTGTTTTTTGTTCAACCAATCAGCAAGCAGTAGGGAGTGCTTTAGGTGATGACAAAAGAACATGCAAAATGAAGTGTGTTCAATCAAACAGGACACAAAAGATACCACGTTTGGACCCACTTCATCAGATGTTATATGTATAAAGCATTTGTAAACTGACGAGTAAGTTGAACAGGCCTTTCCTGATGAAGCCTAAAGAATCCTATGCCATAGGCATTTAAAAGCCAGTCGTTTCGCTGCACACTTACTAGGATGGAAAACCAAGGTGTTCGAAGTTACTTGGATGGGACTTGAGAGGGTACAGTAAGCATGGTAAGAGGATGAAAACACACTCACAAAAAATGTATTTATTCAACATTCCCACAGTATAAATGCTGATTTGTCCTCAAATGACAGCGGCAGGTTTGGTGAAGTGGAACACGGGGCTCCCTGAACACCTCACTGCTCCAAGTACCCACCCTTTCTCAGACAGTG